>NC_047112.1:63619843-63919843 GCF_902500255.1 Thalassophryne amazonica | reverse complement strand
GGAGAGCCCCTTAGCCTCGTCTGATGGCTGGGAAATCCCAGATGATCGGGTCTGAGCACATGCTGCAGCCTTGATTCACCTTCACAACTGCTGGGTTACAAACCATCACCACTCCGCCTGAACCGCCTTTGAGGACCTCTTGTTTCACCAGATCCCTGTTAGCAGGCTTGTGTTCAGGGTTCCTGTGGGGCCACGGGGCAAATAATCCCCACCGTATTTCACTCATTCCCCTACTGATCAGCCACCCTGGTGTCACCGTGTGGATGAGAGGTTGGATTCTGACACCCAGCCCCATAGCTAATATACCTAGTTTTTAACATTTTTATGTACTTATGATTTTGGGCTTTGACTTAATGGACAGCTCTGCACAATTAAGTTCATTCCAGTAGGTGCTGTGCACCATAGTATTCACACACAACTGCACGTGAGCTGGTGCACAGCAGAGCGTGTGACGCTGTCTCACCTGCAGTGCACCACGATGGGCGAGCTCCTCTGTGATCTGCTGCTGTCAAAGCCGCTGACCTTCTTCATGTCTTTGATCATGTTGATCAGACCGTCGGGCTTCTCTGGCAGCGCCGTCTTCCCCCATTGTGATTTTTCTGAGTGATAACAGTTTTTCTCCAACGAGAGGTGGAGGTGGCTTCCCTGCCGTGCAGATTGCTGGGTACAGACGCACCCACGTTTAATTGTGTTTTGTTCCTCGCCAGCAGTACCAGGTCCGACACACGGAGGCAGTGGCCACCTGGGAGTTCGGGACTTGGCGGCTCCAGTATTCCCGGGGTCTGGTGGCGGAGGAAATCGTGTGGTTCCGGTTCTGCTTTGGACAGGCGTCTCCTATCTTCGAGCCTGCCCACACGACACCTTGTAATTTGACCTTTGATCTATTGTGTAATCTGTTGTGTTTGTTGTGCACGTTCGCAACAGTAAAGTGTTGTTATTTGACCTATTCCATGTCCGTTCATTTGCGCCCCCTGTTGTGGGTCCGTGTACTTACACTTTCCCAACAGGATATCTCGGCCAACGTCATGGATCCGAGGGGCGTCAACCGGCTGTTGAACGGCCAATGGAAGAACAGGGCGCACAGGCGCCCGCAGGAGGAATGGCAGGAGGAATGATCGGTGAGTTGCAGCGGATCCTCACCGTTTTCACGGCTCGGTTGGATTTAATGACCGAGCAGAACGTCCTCCTTAACCGCAGGGTGGAGGCTCTCGCCGCGCAGGTGGAGGCGCGCCTCAGGGCGCTGCTGCGGCTCTCCCTCCTGTCGACCCTGTGCGTAACAGTGACGTTCCACTGGTCGTTCAACGACCCCTCCCACCTTCCCCTGAAGCATACATAAGCCCTCCAGAACCGTACGGAGGTTGTGTGGAGACGTGCGCGGACTTCCTTATGCAGTGTTCGCTCGTCTTCGCACAACGTCCTGTCATGTACGCGACTGATTCTAGCAAGATAGCTTATGTAATTAATCTGCTTCGCGGCAAGGCACGCGCTTGGGCTACAGCGTTGGGAGCAAATTCACGGCTCCTTCTGACATATGATGGGTTTGTGAGGGAGTTCAGAACAGTGTTCGATCACCCAAATAGAGGAGAGACCGCTTCAGCCGTGCTGCTGTCAATGAGACAGGGGCGCCGGAGCGCAGCTGCTTATGCAGTCGACTTCCGCATCGCGGCTGCGAGTTCCGGCTGGAATAACACTGCCCTCCGCGCCGCCTTCGTAAACGGACTGTCGTTGGTCCTAAAGGAGCTCCTGGTGGCTAAGGACGAACCGCGGGATTTAGACGGGCTTATTGATCTCGTTACGATTAGACAATCGGTTAGAGGAACGCCATCGGGAGCGAGGCGAAGGATGTGACCGGATACGCGCCGCCCTCTCCCTTCCGGGTTCGAAAAGGGGCCGCCCTCCCCACGCTCCACACAGCCGCAGCGCTTTGTGGGGCAACAGCTCCCCCTGTTGACGTTGTTAGGGAGACGCACAGGGCCAAAATGGGAAGGCTGATCCGTGGAGAGTGTTTTCTCTGCAGCTCAACAGAGCACACACAGAGAGACTGCCCCAAACGGCCAAAACGTCAACACTCGCCCTTAGAGACTGGGCTAAGGGGGGGTCAAGACATTCAAGTGAGACACACACAAATTGCCACACGACTCCCAGTCACAATCCTGAGCGGGGATTTAACCCTTCAAGCCCGAGCACTGGTGGACACGGGGTCAGAAGGGAATCTGCTAGACAGCAGATGGGCAAAGGAGGTAGGGCCCCTTGGTGGCGCTTCCTACGCCATTGCAGGTGCGGGCACTAGATGGCACCCTCCTCCCTTTACCACACAAGACACCACCAGTAACTCTGGTGGTGTCTGGAAACCACCGGGAGGAGATTGAGTTTTTTGTAACTCCTGCCACCCCCGCGTGATTTTGGGCATCCCATGGATGTTAAAGCACAATCCCGGATCGATTGGCCGTCTGGGGTGGTGGTTCAGTGGAGCGAAACCTGCCATCGGGTGTGTTAGGATCCTCGGTTCCTCCCTGTTCCCAGGCTAAGGAGGAGGTCAAAGTCCCGCCCAATCTGACGGCAGTGCCGGTTGAGTACCACGATCTTGCTGACGTCTTCAGCAAGGATCTGGCACTCACCCTTCCCCCGCACCGTCCGTACGATTGTGCCATTGATTTGGTTCCAGGCGCTGGAGTCCAGCAGGCTGTACAACCTCTCACGACCTGAGCGCGAATCAATGGAGACCTACATCCGGGACTCATTAGCTGCCGGGCTGATCCGGAACTCCACCTCCCGATGGGGGCAGGTTTCTTTTTGTGGGCAAGAAAGATGGCGGACTTCGTCCATGTATTGATTACAGGGGGCTGAATGAGATTACGGTTCGCAACCGATACCCGTTGCCATTATTAGATTCCGTGTCACCCCCCTGCATGGAGCCAAAATCTTTACTAAACTGGATCTTAGAAATGCGTATCACCTGGTTCGGATCCGGAAGGGAGACGAATGGAAGATGGCATTCAACACCCCATTAGGTCACTTTGAGTACCTGGTCATGCCGTTCGGCCTCACAAACGCCCCCGCGACGTTCCAAGCATTAGTTAATGATGTCTTGCGGGATTTCCTGCACCGATTCGTCTTTGTATATCTAGACGATATACTCATCTTTTCTCCGGATCCTGAGACTCATGTCCGGCATGTACGTCAGGTCCTGCAGCGGTTGTTGGAGAACCGGCTGTTTGTGAAGGGCGAGAAGTGTGAGTTCCACCGCACCTCTTTGTCCTTCCTGGGGTTTATCATCTCCCCCAACTCCGTCGCTCCTGATCCGGCCAAGGTTGCGGCGGTGAGAGACTGGCCCCAACCCACTAGCCGTAGGAAGCTGCAACAGTTCCTCGGCTTTGCTAATTTCTACAGGAGGTTCATTAAGGGCTACAGTCAGGTAGTTAGCCCCTGACAGCCCTGACCTCACCAAAAGTTCCCTTCACCTGGTCGGATCGTTGCGATGCCGCGTTCAAGGAGTTGAAACGGCGCTTCTCGTCTGCACCCGTTCTGGTGCAGCCCGATCCTAGTCGCCAGTTAGTGGTTGAAGTGGACGCCTCGGACTCAGGGATAGGAGCTGTGCTTTCCCAGAGCGGGAAGACGATAAGGTCCTTCACCCGTGTGCCTATTTTTCCCGCAGGTTGACCCCGGCCGAACGGAACTATGACGTCGGCAATCGAGAACTCCTTGCGGTGAAAGAGGCTCTTGAAGAGTGGAGACATCTGTTGGAGGGAACGTCCGTGCCATTCACGGTTTTCACTGACCACCGGAACCTGGAGTATATCAGGACCGCCAAGCGGGTGAATCCCAGGCAAGCCCGCTGGTCACTGTTCTTCGGCCGTTTTGACTTCCGGATCACCTACCGTCCCGGGACCAAGAACCAGAGATCGGATGCCTTGTCCCGGGTACATGAAGATGAAGTCAAAACGGAGTTGTCGGATCCACCAGAACCCATCATCCCGGAGTCCACTGTCGTGGCCACCCTCACCTGGGACGTAGAGAGAACCGTCCGGGAGGCCCTGGCACGAAGCCTGGACCCCGTAACTGGGCCGAAGAACAGACTTTACATCCCACCAGAAGCTAGGGCTGCAGTCCTGGACTTCTGTCACGGCTCTAAGCTCTCCTGTCATCCAGGGGTGCGAAGAACCGTGGCAGTTGTCCGGCAGCGCTTCTGGTGGGTGTCCCTAGAGGCCGACGTCCGGGATTATATCCAGGCCTGCACCACCTGCGCCAGGGGCAAGGCTGACCATCGTAGGGCTTCGGGTCTGCTCCAGCCGCTGCCCGTGCCCCATCACCCCTGGTCCCACATCAGCCTGGATTTTGTCACGGGTCTCCCGCCGTCCCAGGGCAACACCACCATCTTCACGATAGTGGACCGATTCTCCAAGGCGGCCCACTTCGTGGCCCTCCCGAAGCTCCCCGACGGCCCAGGAGACACGGACCTCCTGGTTCACCACGGGTCCGGCTGGCATGGGATCCCAACAGACATTGTCTCAGATCACGGCCCCCAGTTCTCCTCGCACGTCTGGAGGAGATCTCTGCAGGGAACTGGGGGGCCACGGTGAGTCTCTCATCCGGGGTACCATCCCCCCAGACCAACGGGCAAGCAGAACGGGCCAATCAGGAGATGGAGCAGGCCCTGCGTTGCGTGACAGACGCGCACCCGGCGGCCTGGAGAGTACCCATCTGGCCTGGATCGAGTATGCCCATAACAGCCAGGTGTCGTCAGCCACCGGCCTCTCCCCTTTCGAGGTATGTCTGGGGTTACCAACCGCCCTTTGTTTCCAGTGGTTGAGGGAGAGGTCGGTGTTGCCCTCGGTCCAGGCCCAACCTACGGAAAGTGCGTCGGGTTGTGGCGTGCCGCCCGTTCTGCCTTGCTGAGGGCCGGATGAGGTCAAAGGCCCATGCAGACCGTCGGCGGACCCCGGCCCCTGGTATCGGCCAGGGCAGGAGGTGTGGTTGTCGACAAAGGACATCCCCCTCAAAGTGGACTCCCCCAAGTTACAGGACCGTTACATCGGTCCCCTTCAAAATCCAGAAGGTCATCAGTCCAGCTGCAGTGAGGCTTCAGCTGCCGGCCTCACTGCGGAATCCATCCTGTATTTCACGTGTCCCGAATCAAACCACATCACACCTCACCCCTCTGTACTCCGGGTCCGGCACCGCCTCCTGCCCGATCATCGATGGCGAGCCGGCTTGGACTGTGCGCCGGCTTTTGGATGTCCGTAGGATGGGCCGGGCTTCCAGTATTTGGTGGACTGGGAGGGGTACGGACCTGAAGGAACGCTCCGGGTGAAGAGGAGCTTCATTCTGGACCCGGCCCATCCTGGCCGATTTCTTACCGCCGCCACCAGGACAAGCCTGGTCGGGCGCCAGGAGGCGCCCGTTGAGGGGGGGGGTCCTGTTGTTGTGGGCCGCTGAAGAGGAGGTACTGCTGGCCCACACCACCAGAGGGCACCCTGCCGGATGTGCGGGCTCCAGGCACCAGAGGGCGCTGCCGCCTCACAGGAGCAGCCGGGGTGACAGCTGACACTCATCACCTTGTGACAGCTGTCACCACTCATCTGATCTGCATCGGTATATCAGCAAGACGTCATCTCCACCTCTTTGCCGAGATATCGTTCTACCTGAAAGGTAATATCCTCAGCCTGACTGCTTGATATAAAGCCATTTTTGTGATTTTTCTGAGTGATAACAGACTTTTTCTCCAACGAGAGGTGGAGGTATCTTCCCTGCCGTGCAGATTGCTGGGTGCAGACGCACCCACGTTTAATTGTGTTTTTTGTTCTCAGCCAGCAGTACCAGGTCCGACACGGCGGAAGGCAGTGGGCCCACCTGGGACGTTCGGGACTTGGCGGCTCCAGTATTCCCGGGGTCTGGTGGCAGAGAGCATCGTGTTGGTTATGGTTCTGCTTTGGACAGGCGTCTCCTATCTTCGAGCCTGTCCAAACGACACCTTGTAATTTGACCTTTGATCTATTGTGTAATCTGTTGTGTTTGTTGTGCACGTTCGCAACAGTAAAGTGTTGTTATTTGACCTATTCCATTGTCCGTTCATTTGCGCCCCCTGTTGTGGGTCCGTGTACTTACACTTTCCCAACAAAAAGGGAGTTTTTCCTTCCCACTGTCGCCAAGTGCTTGCTCACAGGGGGTCGTTTTGACCATTGGGGTTTTTACGTAATTATTGTATGGCCTTGCCTTACAATATAAAGCGCCTTGGGGCAACTGTTTGTTGTGATTTGGCGCTATATAAATAAAATTGATTGATTGATTGAAATTATACAGTTTTATAGTCTTTTTAAGTTGACTAAAGTATAGCATAATTAATACCCTTGTGAAGTTGTTTTCAAATGTGTATGCCTTTACAGAGACCCAGTGACTTTTTACAGTAGATAGAGTCATTGGTTTATCAAATATCAATATTCCTTTCAAATTATAACTGGAGTTCTTCATTTTACACAGATTTTGGACATGTTGTGGTAAAAGTTTATTTTTTGCTTTGTACATAGTTTGTATTGTAACGTAATCAGCTAAGTCCATGAATTTCAGAATATTTAAACAAATAAATAATGGGTTGGTTGGCTCACGGTAAGGTTTATTACTGATAATTCCTATGGTTTTCTTTTGCAATATAAATATTGAATTAGTATTTGTTTCATATGTGTTTCCCCCACACCTCAATACAATAAGTCATATATGGAACTATTAATGCATAATATAAAGTAATCAATGAATATTGAGAGAGGAAATCTTGAGCTTTGTACAGAGTTCCAATAGATTTTGACAGTTTGGATTTAACAGAATTTATGTGTTTTCCAACTTACTTTATTATCAGTAATAACTCCAAAAAATTATTTTCAGTTACAGTTTCACTTTCAGAATCATGTATTATTAAGTTTCTACTTGAATTCCTGGGCTTATTTTCAAATATAATACACTTTGGTTTACCAAGATAAAGTGATAGTTTGTTTGAATTAAACTATTGTTTAAATTTATGTAATTCCTTCTCCACCATGTCCAAAAGCTGACCCAAATGATCCTCACACAATTGCATCATCAGTAAATAAAATTTAATTCAGGGACTTAGAAAGCAAAGATATATGTTAATGTCAATGTCAATGTCAATTTTATTTATATAGCACATTTACAACAACAGCAGCTGCCCAAAGTGCTTCACAGTAAAAACAATATAAAAAAACCATACCACCAAAACAGAGCATTAAAATTCCAAATATACGAAAACACATAAAACCAGACACACACAGTTTAAATTGTATTAAAAGCCAAAGCATAAAAATGAGTCTTAAGAACAGATTTAAAAGACTCTAGAGATGGAGCAGCTCTGATATGCAAAGGCAAACTGTTCCAGAGTTTAGGCGCAGCCACCGAAAAAGCCCGATCACCTCAAGTTTTTAATCGAGATCTGGGCACATTTAATAAAAGCTGGCTTTCTGACCTCACTGATCTGACCGGAACATAAGGAGTCAAAAGCTCAGAGAGGTATTCGGGAGCCAAACCATTTTAAACACAAGCAGCAGGATCTTAAAATCAATCCTGAATGTGACTGGGAGCCAATGGAGCGAGGCCAACACAGGGGTGATGTGCTCTCATTTCCTCATCCCTGTGAGCAGTTGTGCAGCAGTGTTCTGAACCTGCTGCAGACGCTTTAGAGACGACTGGTCCAGTCCACAGTAGAGTGAGTTACAATAATCTAAACGAGATTTTATAAACAAATGAATAACTCGCTCAAAATCACACGCTGGGAGGTAAGCCTTCACTTTTCTCAAAATTCTAAATTGGTAGAAACTGGCCTTTACCACAGAATTAATTTGCTTGTCCATTTTGAAGGAGCTGTCAAAAATGACCCCCAAATTTTTGACAGAATCATGCACGCAGGAAGACAAAGGACCAAGCACATCACATGAACCAGATGATCATGCAGGGCCAAAACTAACTATTTCAGTTTTATTCTCATTGAGAATTAGAAAGTTTTGAGCCAACCAAGTTTTCACTTCCTGCAGACAATTTACCAAAATAGAGAATTTGATGGGAGCTTAAGTGGCAGATAGATTTGCAGGTCATCAGCATAAAAATGAAAGGCCAAGTTGTATTTTCTGAATATGGTGCCGAGTGGCAGCATATACAGTGAAAAAAGAGCAGGACCCAAAACAGAGCCTTGTGGAACACCGTAATTTAAGGATGCTGAGCTGGACTGGTATATAAGCAGCCCCAGTCTCACATTTTTTTTTTCGTCCTCCCGTCACGAAATGAATCAAGTTTCGTGACTTTTTTTTAAACTCACTATTATTAGCCCTACTCCTACCCCCAACCCTAACCTTAACCATAACCATAACCTAATCCTACTCCTTCTCCCCGCCCCTTTATCACCAGATTTGAACAGTGGTATCACTTGGCTATTTCATCTTTGAAAGAATTTTCCCAGTTATTAGTGACAGATTACAAATATAAGAGTTTAGCTGTTATGTGCAGATGCAGGTTGAGGAGCGGACCAACGTCTGACCGAACCCAGCGCTAAATAACCAGAAAGCGGTTCCACAAACAAAACGATTTTATTTCCCCCTCTAGTGCAATAATTAGTGTACAACATAAATGTGGTTTGTCTGGTGGAGTGAAGGACGGCGCGCTCTCCAGCGCCCAAAAGGATCGAAGCCTCAGCACTTCTGGACTCAGATTCACCGCCAAACACCCCCCAGGTGGACACGACAAACTGACTCTGTGAAGGATGGAAAAGGTGAGGTAAGTCACAGAGCTACAGCAAATATCCCTCAGAGGCACACACTATCAGCAACACATTCAGGTCTGAATTTAAGCTTTATGTAAATGAGCAGCTTCTCACAACAGGTGGAGGATCATCAGTCCGTACGCCACGGCAGTGAGAAGCAAACTGCACAATTCTCATCAATGTTCAAATACACTGCGCAACAAAATACCAAATTACTATTAACGATCATTCAAACAATAATCACCTCTGATGTGTGCTGACAGCATGTGTCCCTCACCCGTCCTCCCTTCACAGGCACGATGTGTCAACCCTGGCGCGGTCCTCAGCGTCTCACAAACGAAGTCACAAGGTCGAGTTCCCGGCAATTCTGCTTGAACCACTCATGTCTTAAATGCAGAACGCCATCTCATTATCTGCTTCAGCTGAAAGTCTTCAAGTTTACACGTGAGCATCATCCACAGGTGCAGCTAATAATGCTGATGAGGGTGAAGGACTCCTCTGCCAGCACCTTCTCCACAGACAAAAACCAGTTTGCATACCACCTGGAGAGCAAAGAAAAGAAACAACACAAAAAACATCCAGCCAAACCCCCCCAACACACAACATTAGCAATACAATCAATAATACTTTTTATCAAAGACATATCAAAATTATAACTGTCATTTGATTTTTTTAACCTTATAATTCATGAACTATGTCAATTATTTATTTTTCATACGTTTCTTTAATAAACATTGAATCCAAAATTATATTAATTGTATTGTTATTATCCCCGTAAAACATTTTAGGGGGTACAATTGAATTGGCTAGATTTTTACCTACATTGACAAAGTACTCATTGAATTGATCTGCTATAAGCTTATTTTCCTTAATGTCAGTAGTTGTATGAAAATAAGCTGGATAATTTTTAACAACTTTTTCTTTTTAATGATTTAATTTAAAATCTTCCAAGTGCATTTAGTAGTGATTAATTTTTTCCTAATAATTCACTGTAATACTGCTTCTTGCAAGATCTCATAATACTAGTTAATTTATTTTTGTATTTCTTATATTTACTTTCAGCATCCTTAGTTCTGAATTTTAAAAATTACTTATACAATAGATTTTTCTTTTTACACGCCTTCTGTAGCCTCTTTGTTATCCAAGGTTTATCAACATACCGTTTGTTACCAACTTTAGCCACAAGTGGGCAGTGCTGATCGTATTATTTGGAAATGATTTAAAGGAATGATTCATATGATTTGTCAATATCCTCAACATAAATGTCATACCAATTTTGATGCAATAAATCTATTCTAAGATTTTCAATAGTTTCATCAGTTATTTTCCTTACTAAATTACTAGTGTCATTATGATCATTTTTATCAACAGGTAATTCAAAGACAGGAAAAACAGGTAAATGATCACTGACATCAGTTATAAGTAATCCACCAGTTGAGTTCCCTTCAGTAACATTTGTTAATATATTATCAATAAGTGTGGCTGTATTCTTAGTTATCCTGCTTGGATGTGCCATTGTTGGATACAGTCCCAAACAAAACAGTTAATAAATTTAAAATTAAAAAAAGTTAATAAATTCTGTTATTTATGATTGACTATATGGATTTTAAAACTCTATACTGAAATCTCTACAAACAAACAAAATCTTATTTCTTTTGATGGTGTTATACACTTCTATTAATTTGTCCTCAAAACTATTAATGTTTGAACCAGGAACTCTATAAATACAACTTATAATTATATTTTTGATTTTTCACACTTAATCTCTGCTGTGATACATTCTATAATATTTTCTAGGTATAAAGGACATACCCTGTTTGTAGAAAAAAATCATATCCCTCAAGCTGGACATCATCCTCCTGGTCATTTTTTAACCATGTCTTGGCAATTGCAATAGCTGAAAAATGTTTATTGGAATTTTTTAAACAGATCTGAATTTTTGGAATGTTCATAGAGTTAGGGTAATCCTTAAATTGTTCCTCAGTGAAGTATTTGTAATAATGAATCATATTGTTTAGGAAAAAACAATCCGAGTCAATATTCAATGTAATGGTGTTCCACATAATAGGTGACCTATTTTGGTGTAGTCAAAAGTTTTCAGATTGAGCTCCCATGCAGAGGGAATCATTGTTCTTAAACTGTTGGACTATTTTTTCACGTAGTTCTTCACAAAGTGGTGATACTCGCCCCATCTTTGCTTGTGAACAGCTGAACCTTTTGGGGATGCTCCTTTTATACCCATTCATGACACTCACCTCTTTCCAATTAGGTGTTCTTTGAGCATTCATCAACTTTCCCAGTCTTTTGTTGCCCCGTCCCAACTTTTTTGAAATGTGTTGCAGGCATCCATTTCAAATGAGCAAATATTTGCACAAAAACAATAAAGTTTATCAGTTTAAACATTAAATATCTTTTCTTTGTGGTGTATTCAATTGAATATAGGTTGAAGAGGATTTGCAAATCATTGTATTCTGTTTTTATTTACATTTTACACAATGTCCCAACTTCATTGGAATTGGGGTTTTATTTTGTATGACAGAATTAACTCTTCTTTATTACATGTCTTTATGTGCCTTTGACAACTACTTGTTTCAGAATATTAATTTAATGAAAGTAAATGAATGTGATTTGCAACCTTTATTTTTGTGAAGTGTTTTAGATTTTAACTTTGTTCTGTGGATTTTCAATGACCATGTGTTGTTTTATTTTTATTTTAATTTCCGGGGATTTGTTGACCCTCTTTTTAAGTAAAGTAAAAGTTAAGTGCTTTGTCCAAGGGCACTCCAGCAGTGGATGTATTGGCTCCATTAGATCTAAAATTGTTAATCTAGAAGATTCAAACTACTGACCTTTGTGTACAAACCTGCTTTTCTTTTATTATCACTCATTAAGACCTGCTGTCAAAAACTTAAGATACATAAAAAGAAAGACTTTATTATCTATTTATTTAACAAATTTGATACATAATCCACTTCAACATGCGGCAATAATAATCATCTGTACCTTAAATTTAGCTTTGAGATATTTCTTACAGTAACTCCAAGTAGTTTGACAACAGCATTTCTCATACAAGGTAAACTTCATCAACAGAAAACATTATTTGCATCCATTTAACGTAAAACTATTTATAAATTACTCTGTAATTTATGCCATATTGATGTTCCCGATTAGAAAAGGTGTCCTCAAATTCTGTAATAAATCTGCCAAACCCACTCTGCATTATAGCTTTACATTGTGCATACATTCATGAAGTAATTTAAAGCAAGAACTCAAATGAAACATATACACACGCGCACACATACACACACACACACACACACACACACACACACACACACACACACACACACACACACACACACACACACACACACACACACACACACACACACACACACACACACACACAC
Source organism: Thalassophryne amazonica (assembly GCF_902500255.1). Lineage (NCBI taxonomy): Eukaryota > Metazoa > Chordata > Actinopteri > Batrachoidiformes > Batrachoididae > Thalassophryne > Thalassophryne amazonica. The sequence continues at coordinate 63,907,675 of NC_047112.1, read as the reverse complement.
ACACATCTTCAACCTATCCCTGCATGCTCCCTCAAAGAAAAGGCAAAACGCCCCAGTATCCCCGCCCCCTGTAGCCCCGCCCCTCTCAGACCTCCAGAGGAACACTGGAACCATTACTGGTGTCCTCCAGTGGTGTCGTTTTGGAGCTGCTGGTCGCCTCAGGCTCATCTTCACTGTCTTCATTTCCTGTGTCTGCTGCCCCCTGCTGTTTGTTGCTCGTATTACCAGCTGGCTGCTCAGCTTGCTCTGGTGTTTTGGTTTCACTGACAATCTGGATGGAGTCAGGTTGAGAGGCAGACACTGCTTTCAGGTCCCCATTCTGGACTGGGAAGGCCGCCTGCAGCGTGTCATACAAGAACTGGTACTGATCCTGTGGGGGACACAGACATCATCAACATCATCAACACTTCAACATCAATCTTCCGATGATGTAACAACGTCAGAATATAACATGGCTATGACACTGAAATGTGGTTTGGTTGCTCATGTGTATTTTGTTCTATTTTAAATTTCTGTCAGACACCCACAGTAAGTAAGACCCTTCAGCTGCGCCATTGTCTGCACTCGGGGTCGCCACAGCAAATCCAAGATGCATCTGCACATTGATTTGGCACAGGTTTTACATTGGATGCCCTTCCTGACGCAACTCCACATTACATGGAGAAATGTATCATAACAAGTTGCTCTAATGTTAGGATTTCTGCATGGATCCACTTTTCAAATCCAAAGTATTTCCTATGTTGATTCAATGTCAGACTTTCAACGTGGATCAACACAATTTTGCCTGCTGGGAAAATAAGTTTTAAAAGGTCCTCATAAACAACCTCCTTCCCTCAGTAAGAGCATTGAAGATGGGTCATGGCTGGGTCTTCCAGCATGACAGTGACCCCAAACACACAGCCAGGGCAACTAAGGAAGGGCTCCACAAGAAGCATTTCAAGGTCCTACAGGAAGAACTACAGGAACTACAGGAAACATCTGACCTCTATAATTGCAAATAAAGGTTTCTGTACCAAATATTAAGGTCTGTTTTTCTATTGTATCAAATACTTATTTAAAATGCAAATTAATTATTTAAAAATCACACAATGTGATTTTCATATATATATATATATATATATATATATATATATATATATATATATATATATATGAAATATGAAATATATAGATTCTGTCTCTCACAGTTAGTACCTACAATAAAAATGACAGACCTCTCCATTCTTTGTAGGTGGGAAAACTTGCAAAATCCACAGTGGATCTAATACTTATTTGCCTCACTGTATGAGTGTGATGCTCATTGTATTTTTTTTTATCAGACAAACTAATTTCCCTTTATAGGTAATCTGGAACATAATGGTACTTATGTTCACAGACTGACATCTAAAAACAATTTAAACACACCCAGACAAAGTCATCTTCACCGTTCTCCCAGGCGCCCCGTGTGTGTGCAGTGTAGCAATAAATAAACACAACAATGTGCCAGTTCAGTGGTTCTGCACAAATGACCCCAAAACGGCAGCGTATTCTCAATTGTTGTTACTCTGTATAAAGGGACTCTAGTGTTGGTGCATCTGTGCTGCCCCTGCTTGGTCAAAGTGAAAAACATCAATGAAAGACTTTTTTAAATTTTTTTTTTTAAATAAAATAAAAACACTAAATAATGATAATTTTACAATATTCCATTTAAATGGCACAGTAATATGTATTTCATTATTGTCATTATTTTATTTCATAGCAGAATGTTTCCTCTGAAACATCAGCAACATGAAAAGTTTTAATTGATCCAAAACAACCAATAACAAAACTCCCACTCAACTATTTATTTTTTATTTAAAACACACACACACACACACACACACACACACACACACACACACACACACACACACACACACACACACACACACACACACACACACACACACAGTAACAATGATTCCACATGATCATACATTAAAAACTGCTTTGTGTATGAAGTGAAGATGATGATGAGGAAGAGCTCGCCGTTTGTGCAGAGGAGCACAGACGTGCTTACCAGTGAGCTGATCATGCCTTGTCTCTCCTTACGCAGAGCTTTGGCCACCTGGAAAACATCCAGCATTTTCTCCATCTTGGCACTGTCCAGCAGGTTCCACAGAGCACAGAAAACTCCAGACTGGCTCGAGCCATCGCTGAGCAGAGAGAGGACACAAAGGTCAAAGTCATGATGATGTCATTCACAGTGAAGTCACAAAGCGAACAGTCCTTCACGCCTAAATCAGCCAGATAACCACACTGTTCCTTCCCTGATACCTCTTACAGCTCCTTTGCAAAGTTACACCAAAGTTGGCACGGGTATGTAGGTGCAGACTGCAACTGACCAAACTAGGTCAAATTGGCCAAAGGTCAATTGTTGGGGTCTGTCTATTTGTTGACCTCCACCTCCCAGGTCCTTTTGCTGATTTCTACCAAAACTTGCTTTGTCAGTGAAGACAGACCCAAAATTGTCCTCAAAGAATGAATTTTGGCAAAGGTTATGGTGAAAGAAATTTTATTTTTAACCAAATGTGTCACACACTTTTGTGAATTCTAAAATTGCTGTGCAAGGTCACTCAGAGGTCAGCCGTTTGTATGAAGGTTGGGGTCCTTACAGTCAAATGCCATTTTGCTGTGGCAAGGAACATGGTCTCTTGATGGCTTTTCGATCTGGAGACACCTGTGCCTGGGTTTGTTTAACGTGGAAATGTTGTTGCCCGCCAACAAACATGCAGTCCTGGAGAGCCCCTTAGCCTCGTCTGATGGCTGGGAAATCCCAGATGATCGGGGTCTGAGCACATGCTGCAGCCTTGATTCACCTTCACAACTGCTGGGTTACAAACCATCACCAGCTCCGCCTGAACCGCCTTTGAGGACCTCTTGTTTCACCAGATCCCTGTTAGCAGGCTTGTGTTCAGGGTTCCTGTGGGGCCACGGGGCAAATAATATCCCCACCGTATTTCACTCATTCCCCTACTGATCAGCCACCCTGGTGTCACCGTGTGGATGAGAGGTTGGATTCTGACACCCAGCCCCATAGCTAATATACCTAGTTTTTAACATTTTTATGTACTTATGATTTTGGGCTTTGACTTAATGGACAGCTCTGCACAATTAAGTTCATTCCAGTAGGTGCTGTGCACCATAGTATTCACACACACACTGCACGTGAGCTGGTGCACAGCAGAGCGTGTGACGCTGTCTCACCTGCAGTGCACCACGATGGGCGAGCTCCTCTGTGATCTGCTGCTGTCAAAGCCGCTGACCTTCTTCATGTCTTTGATCATGTTGATCAGACCGTCGGGCTTCTCTGGCAGCGCCGTCTTCCCCCACGGAACAAAGTGGAACTGTTTGACCTGCCGACTCTCTTTCCTCTGAGGATGAAAGTGTGGATCAGTGACATGTTCTGACTTTTGCAAATGTGATTACCGCAATTGTCCAAGAAAAGAAAATATTTCAGCATTAATTTGGCTCAGTTAGTAATTTAAATAGCTGTCTGCTTCATTTAGTGTTTCATTATGTGTTTTGTAAGAGTCACTTTATGAAAGAATTACTGTAGTTCATTTAGGACTTCAAAACACTGTCTAATTCTGAAGCAAAATAAATAAAGAAATAGAACTTTTGGGCCGTGGCTGTGGGTGGCACATTTTGGGAGAGGGTTAAACCTGAAATATCTCTGCCTTTGTTAACGCTGAGCGCACCTTGATGTGACTGATCAGCAGGTTGCGGGTGATGTAGGTCGGGGAGGTGTCTGTACTTGTCACCTCCACCTCAATTTCACCAAATGTTTTCTTCTCTGTTCCCCAGTAGACGCTGTCAGACTCCTATCAACAGAAAAACACACATTCACATTATAGACTATATGAAACATAAAATGTGTCTGTGCACTGTCGTTTGGGGCAGAACCCCTCCCACAACTCTGCAGGCTTCTCTGTATTACTCTGAAACTCTAACACAGCGATGAATCAGGCATTATTAAATATAATGTTTGATTTGGTGTGACGTGGTCGAGTCCGTAGGTTAAGATTTGACATCACGTGTGTCATCAAATGTCTGACTGAACACTCGTGTGCTGTGGATGGAGGCGTTACAAAAACAGACATCGTAGAGGTGATCACTCACAAAACCTGTTTGCATCTCTGTGGGGTTTATTGTTTTAAGTCAATCTCACTTTGGGAGGAAAAGATCAGATTCCATATGAGGTGTTTTTTTGTATTTGACAGTGAAACATGCTAGATATTTAGTTCTCAGTTCATTTTTCAATCACAATTTTTTTTTGTTTTTATGGCCAGTATCTTGATTATATGTTCATCCATTGCACATTGAAAGATACACTCATCATCATCATCTTCAACCGCTTTTCTGGGTTCGGGTCGCGGGGGCAACAGCTCAAGCAGGGGACCCCAGACTTCCCTTTCCTGGGCCACATTTACCACCTCTGACTGGGGGATCCCGAGGCGTTCCCAGGCCGGTGTGGAGATATAATCTCTCCACCGAGTCCTGGGTCTTCCCCGGGGTCTCCTCCCAGGTGGACGTGCCTGGAACACCTCCCTAGGGAGGCACCCAGGGGGCATCCTTACCAAATGCCTGAACCACCTCAGTTGGCTCCTTTCAACGCGAAGGATCAGTGGCTCTACTCCGAGCTCCCCACAGATGACCGAACTTCTCACCCTATCTCTAAGGGAGACCCCAGCCACCCTCCTGAGGAAGCCCATTTCGGCCACTTGTAAGAAAGATTTATTTTATTTATTTTTGTAGTTTAGGGTTTGTTTGTTTTTTTTTTTCCATTGATGAATTGACAAACCAAAGTGTTCATTTTCACATTAGGAACAATTTTGGGGTCAGTGTCTTGCATAGATCCCCAGTGAACTATAGTCACAAAACTGACACTGAAAGGGTAGTTGTAAAACAGCTAACTGATCATTTGCAGAGGAATGGTCTATTTGAAGAGTGTCAGTCAGGTTTTAGAATTCATCATAGTACAGAAACAGCATTAGTGAAGGTTACAAATGATCTTCTTATGGCCTCGGACAGTGGACTCATCTCTGTGCTTGTTCTGTTAGACCTCAGTGCTGCTTTTGATACTGTTGACCATAAAATTTTATTACAGAGATTAGAGCATGCCATAGGTATGGCATTACCCTGACCTCTAGTAATACTGTGAGAAATCTTGGAGTCATTTTCGATCAGGATATGTCATTCAAAGCGCATATTAAACAAATATGTAGGACTGCTTTTTTGCATTTACGCAATATCTCTAAAATCAGAAAGGTCTTGTCTCAGAGTGATGCTGAAAAACTAATTCATGCATTTATTTCCTCTAGGCTGGACTATTGTAATTCATTATTATCAGGTTGTCATAAAAGTTCCCTAAAAAGCCTTCAGTTAATTCAAAATGCTGCAGCTAGAGTACTGACGGGGACTAGAAGGAGAGAGCATATCTCACCCATATTGGCCTCTCTTCATTGGCTTCTTGTTAATTCTAGAATAGAATTTAAAATTCTTCTTCTTACTTATAAGGTTTTGAATAATCAGGTCCCATCTTATCTTAGGGACCTCGTAGTACCATATCACCCCAATAGAGCGCTTCGCTCTCAGACTGCAGGCTTACTTGTAGTTCCTAGGGTTTGTAAGAGTAGAATGGGAGGCAGAGCCTTCAGCTTTCAGGCTCCTCTCCTGTGGAACCAGCTCCCAATTCAGATCAGGGAGACAGACACCCTCTCTACTTTTAAGATTAGGCTTAAAACTTTCCTTTTTGCTAAAGCTTATAGTTAGGGCTGGATCAGGTGACCCTGAACCATCCCTTAGTTATGCTGCTATAGACGTAGACTGCTGGGGGGTTCCCATGATGCACTGTTCTTTCTCTTTTTGCTCTGTATGCACCACTCTGCATTTAATCATTAGTGATCGATCTCTGCTCCCCTCCACAGCATGTCTTTTTCCTGGTTCTCTCCCTCAGCCCCAACCAGTCCTAGCAGAAGACTGCCCCTCCCTGAGCCTGGTTCTGCTGGAGGTTTCTTCCTGTTAAAAGGGAGTTTTTCCTTCCCCCTGTAGCCAGTGCTTGCTCACAGGGGGTCGTTTTGACCGTTGGGGTTTTACATAATTATTGTATGGCCTTGCCTTACAATATAAAGCGCCTTGGGGCAACTGTTTGTTGTGATTTGGCGCTATATAAAAAATTGATTGATTGATTGATTGATTACCCCCCCCCCCCCCCCCCCCCCCACATACCCAGAATTGTCCTCTTTGAGCAGTAATTGATATTTTTCCCGTCTAAATCACTTCATTTGGACTTTAAACATAGTTTTCTCTTTAAATCTTTCTTAAGGAGTCTCCAATTTATTTAATTACATTTTTCCTTTAATTTGTCCCCGATCTCATACCTTAGAAATATTCTTTTTTTTTCATGCTCCCTTTAGGACAGGGTGGTGACCAAGTGGTTAGTACACTTGGTTTCAACCCCCACCACCTTTCTCCATATAATGTGGAGTTGCATCAGGAAGGGCGTCCGGTGTAAAACATGTGCCAATTTAACATGCAGATCCACCTGGGATTAGCTGTGGCGACCCTGAGTGAGAACAAGGGAGCAGCTGAAGGGACTCACTCTTGCTCTCTTTAGGCGTTGCCCTAGTAGAGCATCCCTCTCCATCCCTCCTCTCCACACCACCCATCTGCATGGTCTGCCTGTTTGCCTCCTGCCTGGTGGCTCCATCCTTAGCATCCTTCATCTTTTATAACTGTCGTCCCCCAAACCATCTCAGTCTCACCTTTTTGACTTTATTTCCAAACCATCCTACCAATTTTATCAGCTCGGCCAATTCCAGCTTCACCTCCTATCTTTTTGTTAGAGCCATGGCCGATAAGCCATACACAACATAGTAGCTTGTAACCTTTGATTTTCACTCTTGCAGATACTCTTCTATCATAATCACTCCTGCCCCTCTTCTCTACCTTTCCTGCACTTTCCTCACCTCTCTACCACACTCTTTGAACAGCTGACTCCAAATATTTAAACTCATCTATTGCCACAACATTCACTCATTCACAAACGTACTTTTTCTTGCTCTGACTGACTTTCATCTCCAGAGCATACCTCTACCTCGCCAGGCTTGTCCCAGCCTACTCTCTCCTCTCAATACAGATTACATTGTCATCTGCAAACATCATAGTCCATGGAGACTCCCATCTGATCTTGTCCATTAATCTGTTCATCACCAATACATATAAAGAAAGGGCTCAGAGTTGATCCTTGATGCAATCCCACATCTAGCTTGAGACCAGAGCCCGTAGTCTAGTTTGGGGCGGGCGCTAAAGGGGTAAAATATGACGCATATGACGTAATTTCTCTACTTCTGGGGGACCAACCACGGGATTTTCAATGGGTTTCTGGGCAAATTACACACAAACCAAGTGAAAATGCAAAGAAAAAGTGACGATGCGGTGGAAAGTGGACAAGTGTTGTGGTTTATTTACGATCCGGAGCTCAAAAGTTTAAAAGCAGTTTTGCAGGTGAGAGAACACAGCTAGTCCGGTTAGCTGTGTAGGCTAACACTTACCGACACAACATATCCCACTAGCTTCATCTTTTCTTCTCCACTGGGAACCGAAAACAAAAAAATACTTTTCGCGATTGCTTCAGTGATTGCAGCGGAAAACAAAACAGTACACCATTTATCTATGTGAAGGTATGCTCTGTATATATTAAATGGAGGCCCCCATTAAGTGGCCAAATCCCGCGATATCATGGAGGGTTCAAACGAGATTGCAGTCTCCTATCCCTACTGCGCATTTCACCACTATTACACTGTCCTTATGAATATCCTGCACCACCTTCACATACTTCTCTGGCACTCCAGACATTCTTGTAGAATACCACAACTCCTTTCTTGGCACTCTGTCATAAGCTTTCTCTATGTCCACAATCACATAGTTCAACTGCTTTAAGCCTTCTCTAGTCAGCAATCTCAGCACAAACACTGCATGCGTAGTGCTCTTTCTTGGCATGAAATCACATTGCTGCTTGAAGATATTCACGTCTTTTCTCAGCCTGTCTTCCACTTCCACTCCACTTTCCAAAATGTATTTATTTATTTATTTTAAACAATATGGTTAAAAAAAGCCCTGTGATAGACTAGCATCCTGTCCAGGGGGTACCCTGTGTCACACCCTATGATTGCTGGGATTGGCTCTAGCCCCCCCATGCAGAGGACTCACCCCCAACCGGGGTGCATGCCAGTTTGGGGGCCCCATGTCTCTCTCTGGATGAATTTAATTCATCCAGGAACACCTTAGAGAAAAATCCACACTTTGTGTCTAATCACATTGCACCGTCATCATTTACAAAACGGCCGATTTTTGATTATGACTTGGGAATTGTCTTTACTGAGGGATTGGAATGGAGTGAACGTGGAGTATGTGGTTCTATGGCACCTTCCCTGAGCTCATAATAATGAGATCTGGAACTCATAATAATGAGATCTGGAACTCATAATTACGAGATCATTTCTCTAATTACGAGATAAGGGTTTTAATTATTTTATTTTTTATTCAGTGAATGCAATGTGCTTCCATCGCTGAGGACCTGAGTGAGGAGAGCAGTGATTCACTATAGAGTTAATGTCATGACTTGCTCCTGCTCAGTACTCAACAGTTATGTTTTCTGTCTTTATTGAGTTCTTTTGTCTGCTTTTTTGATCACCTGTTTATTTTGCTTTTGTCACAGCTGCTTGTTTTCTGCTCCTCACACATCAGCCACATCTTGAGTTCCATTCTGGTTTAGATTAATTTAATTTAATTTAATTAGCTTATAATGCACCAAATCACAGCAAAAGCCGCCTCGAGGCACCTTACACAAAATAATTCAACATAAAATTTAAATAAATAATTAAAAATGAATAAAAAATTTCAAATACATAATTAAAAACAGAAGTAAAAGAATAAAACAGATACAAAAAAAAAATATTCATAAGAAAGAGAATAAAAATAGGTTTTCAGTCTTGACTTAAAAATGTCCACGGACTCTGACTGCCTCATGGTCGCAGTTTAGTCTTTGATCCACTGTCTTTGATTTTTGTTCATCATTGCTTTTGCCACAGCTTGTTGCTTTTTGTTCATCACACTTCAGCCACATGTTGAGTTCCATTCTTGTTTAGTTTAATCTTTGATCCAGGGTCTTTCATTTTTGATCATGGTTGCTTTTTGTCACAGGTTTTATTTGTCACGTTGTTCATTTGAGTCGTTAGTTATATTTTGTGTTTTACAGCTCACCACATGTCAGTTCCATTCTAGTTTCAGCTTTTGATTTTCTTGTTGCTTTCTTTTCTATTTATTGTCAAGGATTAATCTGTTCTTGTTATTCCATGCAGACTTTGGTTCGAGTTGTTCTTCTCTGTCTTGCTAGTGTAGTATAGTTTGATTATGGGTTTTAGTCATGTCCATGCTGTCACTGCACTCCCATGTCTGTCTCTTCTCATCTTGTTTCTCATGCGTTCACACGCAGTCTCATTTGTTTCACAGTCTCATCCTTTGATCACTGCACTCTCTTGCCTTTCACCAGTAAATCCTCATCTCTGTTGGCCACACCCCATTTTGTTTGTCATCTCCTCATCCACCTCACACTCTGATGAGCGCCACTAGCTTAGCTTATGACAAGCTAAAAGTGGACTCTCTCGTTATGGCCGAACAACTGTACAGTTTCTGGTTATTCTGTGTTAATACGCGCCCGTGGCCGACGTGCTTGATGAATTCCTGCACAAAAAGTAGTTCCCAGATAATTGTGATATATTCTTGTGAGATAATGAGTATATCTCATCTAAATTAATTCTAAAATTTACCAGTAATAAAATTATAAAGAGAACTGAAGTTTTAAGAGTGGCCATAATAAATATTTAAGAAACTTAAAGTTTATGAGCAACTTCACCTGTTATTGCTCAAGCACACTGTAAACATTGACATGATGGAGTTTGATGCGGAAGAGTTCAGAAAGATACGACTGGAATGGTTTGATGACATTTACATTTGGCAATGAAAGACTTGGGTGTTAACTTTGTGGTAAAGTCAGAACAAGAAGCTGCACTGAAAGAGATCTATCTGGGACAAAGAGACACATTCTGTACATTGTCGCTCCAATGAGAGCGGCACACTGAGCAGGGTACATCCACCTGTCACAGCACTCTCTTGTCTCACAAAGTTGCCTCTCATCTTTGTTAGTCTACGCCCTCCTCCTGCCCGCTCACCACACCTGCTTCAAATCACATCCTAATTAAACCACTGTGTATTTAAGCCCTGCTACTTTTCTTTTCACTTGCTTGTTTGTTCCTATCTCTGTTCCAGCTCATGTACCATAGTTCTTTGTTCCTAGCCATACTTCCTTGTTGCCGACCGTGCCTGTTTTTCTCGACCTCGCCTTTTGTCTTGCCCTTGTAACTTTGACTGCCGTGCTCTGACCTCAGCCTGTATTTTTTGATGACGTTCTTGCTTTACACCTGCCTGTGCCTTTGCCTTGTTGACTGCCTTTTTGTGTACCAGACTCTCTGCCAGTATTTTCGATAAAGCCTTTATATCCTACCACCTGCTTGTGAGTCTGCATTGTGCCTCCTGCCTCCTGCTGTGCCCAGCTCTCCTGAGAATCATGACAGTTAATCATTCACTTGTCTTGAAAAGTCACTATAGCGGCACATAACAACATGGTAAAGGGCTACGCTAGCATGACAATTCGCTAGCATCATATAACATGATGCTAATAGGCTAATGTTAGCATGAAAAAATCACTAGCATAACATAACACTATGCTAATGGCCTAGCAAGAAAAGGGATTTATAATGTGCTTAAAACAAACATACTTAGGATCATAATTTTGCACATTTTTGTTAATTTTACATGCCTCCTGAAAAAATGATGACCTAACTATGGATTCTGGGTTTTCCATAGGACAGAGTAATGAACTAACTAATAACAGACAGACAGATTCAGACAGTTACAGTCTAGACGGGAACTTCCCACTAGTCATGGAGAGGGTCCACTAGTCCCAGTCCTAGTATTAAGGAGAGCATGTTGACATTGTTTTTAATTTATGGTAGGCTATATGTTACACTAAAGTAGGTTAAGTAATGTGACAAAAATCTAAATGAAAAAAACCCCCATTTAATTATGGTGAATTACCATTATTTGTTGAGTTTCAATTCAACAGATTTATAGACAACAGTACAATTAAAGGTGATTAATGGTGTATGTTAACAGAATCATGTTTTTTTGTAAATTGAATAAAACTGGATCTGGTTTGTTAGCTATTTGAAAGTATTATATTTATTTGTGAACTTTAAAATCAGTTTAGGGTTGTAATATACACAATAAAACAATATAAAGAGGCTAGGACCAGTGGACCCTAGGACTAGTACAACCCCTGGCAAAAATGATGGAATCACCGGCCTCGGAGGATGTTCATTCAGTTGTTTAATTTTGTAGAAAAAAAGCAGATCACAGACATGACACAAAACTAAAGTCATTTCAAATGGCAACTTTCTGGCTTTAAGAAACACTATAAGAAATCAAGAAAAAAAGATTGTGGCAGTCAGTAACGGTTACTTTTTTAGACCAAGCAGAAGAAAAAAATATGGAATCACTCCATTCTGAGGAAAAAATTATGGCATCACCCTGTAAATTTTCATCCCCAAAGCTAACACCTGCATCATATCAGATCTGCTCGTTAGTCTGCATCTAAAAAGGAGTGAACACACCTTGGAGAGCTGTTGCACCAAGTGGACTGACATGAATCATGGCTCCAACACGAGAGATGTCAATTGAAACAAAGGAGAGGATTATCAAACTCTTAAAAGAGAGTAAATCATCACGCAATGTTGCAAAAGATGTTGGTTGTTCACAGTCAGCTGTGTCTAAACTCTGGACCAAATACAAACAACAGGGGAAGGTTGTTAAAGGCAAACATACTGGTAGATCAAAGAAGACATCAAAGTGTCAAGACAGAAAACTTAAAGCAACATGTCTCAAAAATCGAAAAATGTACAACAAAACAAATGAGGAACGAATGGGAGGAAACTGGAGTCAACGTCTATGACCGAACTGTAAGAAACCGCCTAAAGGAAATGGGATTTACATACAGAAAAGCTAAACGAAAGGCATCATTAACACCTAAACAGAAAAAAACAAGGTTACAATGGGCTAAGGAAAAGCAATCGTGGACTGTGGATGACTGGATGAAAGTCATATTCAGTGATGAATGTCGAATCTGCATTGGGCAAGGTGATGATGCTGGAACTTTTGTTTGGTGCCTTTCCAATAAGATTTATAAAGATGACTGCCTGAAGAGAACATGTAAATTTCCACAGTCATTGATGATATGGGGCTGCATGTCAGGTAAAGGCACTGGGGAGATGGCTGTCATTACATCATCAATAAATGCACAAGTTTATGTTGATATTTTGGACAATTGAAAGGATGTTTGGGGATGATGAAATCATTTTTCAAGATGATAATGCATCTTGCCATAGAGCAAAAATTGCAAAAACATTCCTTGCAAAAAGACACACAGGGTCAATGTCATGGCATAGGGTCAATGTCAATGAGCAGATCTGATTTGATGCAGGTGTTAATTTGGGGGATGAAAATTTACAGGGTGATTCCATAATTTATTCCTCAGAATTGAGTGAGTCCATATTTTTTTCCTCTGATTGGTCTAAAAAAGTAACTGTTACTGACTGCCACAATCTTTTTTTCTTGATTTCTTATAGTGTTTCTTAAAGCCAGAAAGTTGCCATTTGAAATGATTTTAGTTTTGTGTCATGTCTGTGATCTGCTTTTTTTCTACAAAATTAAACAACTGAATGAACATCCTCCGAGGCCGGTGATTCCATAATTTTTGCCAGGGGTTGTAGACCCTCCCTGTATAAACTGTATGTGTGCACACCTTGTTGTCTTCACTGCCATCAGAAAACATGACAACTATCAAGGTTTTTTTCTGGTAAATCATCATCAAGAAGTCAGCAGTGGTTTCTAGCAGCGGAGTTTGTGCTGTGATGAAGCTGCGTGGGCCCCAGTATCCCTGTGTGGGCAACAAAACACATCCATTCATTGTTGTACATCATGCATACAAATAAGATCTGTCAAGATTTTTGTCACTTGGATTCATATCCAACCAGCCAATTACAGGAATGCGCTGTTAAAGAAACTGTGAGCGTTGATAGAATAACGTACACTGATGTGGGAGGCATTGATATATTTAGTGGACTCCTCGTCATCTTCATCAGAAGAGTATTCCTCGCCGTCTTCGTCATGGTAACTCTCCTCACTCTGCTCCTCGCTGAGCTTCACCAACACTCTGTTGTAATCATCTACACGCATCAGATCAAAGTGAGTACAAAACGAAGACTTTAAAAATGTGTATGAGTATCACTTTTTTATGTATACAGCATCATGTATACGTTTACTCACATGGAATTACAGATGGTGAACGATTTTTCTTTTTGTTTTCTTCTGTCACTCCTGTGTTAAATGTCCTCCAGTTTTTATAGGTGGGGAGTCTCTGCAATGCAAAAGAGATTTTTTAAAAAGTTGGTCTGTATGGAATGAATTGGCGGTGTTCTATACATTAACTTCATTTTAATAATAAGAGAGGTGGGAGATAATCCAAAACTAATATGCAGAAAAGTCACCAATATCCTCAACATCAGAAACAAAAACTGGATTCTTACATTATTTCCTCTGCCCCAGTTATGTTTTCATTGCTGTTTATGTGTTTGTCTGTTTTCAGCACGTTGCCCCATATAAAATTTTCTAAAAGTATGCCCTTTAAGTTATTAGTTAAAATAAATCTCTACAGCATGACATAAATTAAACAACAAAGTCAAAATAATGGAATGCATAAACATGAGCTGTCGTTAGTATATAACATAATCACTTTTACAGACAGTTTTCTTTCAATGACTCAGGGGATGGATACAGTTGTGCTCAAAAGTTTAGATACCCTGGTAGAATTTTTGATTTTGTGGCCACTTTTCAAAGAATATGAATGATAACACAAAAACTTTTTTGCACTCATGGTTAGTGGTTGTGTGAAGCCATTTATTGTCAAACAACTGTGCATACTCTTTTTAAAACATAATGACAACAGAAACTAACCAAATGACCCTGATCAAAACTTTACATCCTCTGGTGATTTTGACCTGATAACATACACACAAGTTGGCACAAATGGGTTTGAATGGCTACTAAAGGTAACCACCCTCACCTGTGATCTGTTTGCTTGTAAATCATTGTGTGTGTATAAAACGTCAGTGAGTTTCTGGGCTCCTGACAGACCCTTGCATCTTTCATCCATTGCTGCACTGATGTTTCTGGTATCTGAGTCATAGGGAAAGCAAAAGAATTGTCAAAGAAAAGGTAATTGAACTGTATACAACAGGAAATGGATATAACATGATATCCAAGGGACTGTGAATACCAATCAGCAGTGTTCAAACTCTAATTAAGAAGTGGAAAATGAGGGATTCTGTTGGAACCAAACCACAGTCAGGTACACCAACAAAAATCTCAGCAACAACTGGCAGGAAAATTGTCCAGGATGCAAAAAACACAACAAAACAAAAAACAAAAACACAAGTAACTTCTGCTGAAATACAGGACTCTCTGAAAAAAAGTGGTGTGGCTGTTTCAAGATTGGCACTTGAAGAAAAATGGGCTGAATGGTGGAGTCGTCAGAAGAAAGCATTTACTACACAAATGCCACAAAGTAACCCACTTACAATATGCCAAACAGCACAGAGAACAAATTCATCTGGAATGATGAGACCAGACTTTATCATTTGGCCACAACCATAAATGTTACATTTGGAGAGGAGTCAACAAGGCCTTTGATGAAAGGTATACCCATTCTACTGTGAAGCACGGAGGTGGATCACTGATGTTTTGGGGATATGTGAGCTACAAAGGCACAGGAAACTTGGTCACAATTAATGGCAGGATGAATGCAGCATGTAACAGAAAATACTGGAGTAAAATTTGCACTCATCATCTCAGAAGCTGCGCATGAGATGTATTTGAACATTCCAACATGGCAATGATCCAAAACACAAGGTCAAGTCGACCTGTCATTGGCTACAGCAGAATAAAGTGAATGTTCTGGAGTGCTCATCTCAGTCTCCTGACCTCAATATCATTGAGCCACTCTGGAGGGATCTCAAATGTGTACTTCATGCAAGACAGCCAAGGAATTTACAGGAACTGGAGGCTTTTTTGCCAAGAAGAATGGGCAGGTTTACCATCAGAGAGCCTCATCCATAACTACCACAAAAGACTCCAAGCTGTCATTGATGTTAAAGGGGGCAATATGTAATTTGCAGCACGGTGGCTTAGTAGTTAGCACTGATGCCTCACAGCAAGAAGGTCATGGGTTCGATTCCCACCTGTGCAGTGGCGCCAGCAAAAAAATTCTAAGGGTGGCTAGTGGGGGTAGGCAAAATCTTAGGGTGGCATACCCGACCAAAAAACAAAAAACAACAAAAAAAAAAAACTATTTGATATACTGAATTTACAGTATATTCATATATTTAAACAAGGTGCGGAGGACCCCATTGTGCTCTGTTTCTTATTCTTATTATATATTATTATTGTTGTTGTTGTTGTTGTTGTTGTTGTTGATGATGTTGCTGTTGCTCTTGTTTTAACACCATTTTCACATTATTAACTGTTGTGATTTAAAATACATTCCCTAAATTCACACAAATCCAATGCGCCCTCATGTGGTGGCTGAGGGGTGGATCAGAGTAATCTCGTGGTGGCTGTAGCCACCCCCAGCCACCACATGGGGGCGCCACTGCACCTGTGGCCTTTCTGTGTGGAGTTTGCATGTTCTCACTGTGTTTGCTTAGGTTTGTTCCAGGTGCTCTGGTTTCCTCCCACATTTAAAGACATGCAGGTTAGGTGAATTAGAAACTTTATAACTGCCCAGGTCTCCCTGCTTAAATGAAATATACGGTATTAAGAATTGGGGTATGTAAACTTTTGATCAGGGTCATTTGGGTAGTTTCTGTTGTTGTTATGATTTAAAAAGCGTAAACACAGTTGTTTGACAATAAATGGCTTCACACAACCACTAACCATGAGTGAAAAAAAGGTTTTGTGTTAGCATTCATATTGTCGGAAAAATGGCAAAAAAAAAAAAAAAAAAAACAACACAAAACAATTCTGCCAGGGTATGTAAACTTTTGATGACAACTGTACATGCACATTCCAGTTCACTGAATATATGACGCCTTTTCGCTGCATGTTATCTTCTCAACTTGATTCATCTGTATCTCCCTATTTTCGGTTTTCCATTGTCCAATCCTGGTACCTAGTACCTGGTCCTGTTATTGGCGTCACCTCCAATATGGTTCCACGTGAGCTGAGAGGAAAGCAAAAGGTGATGTGAAAACAATGCAAACTGCTGACTGGTCAGAGAGATTCGTCACAATTACTGCGTCATCACTGTGCGAGACAGGAGACAAAAGACGTCCTGAAGAAACCTGCCATCTTTAAAATATTGTGATGCAAGTAGACCTGTCCATGCTGTACCATAACACAAAACCTGAACACACTGATTATTGTGTTGCATTGAAGATGATGTCACGGCTGTTTCACCCTGCACTGGCTTGATGAGTTATGTGTAAGAGGTACTTGATACCAAAACCAACTGGAGTTCAGTACAGACTCAACTCTAGTCGCTTGTTGAGTTCAGGTACTATCTGGTGGAAACTGCATGATAAGTCTTGAACTTCATTTCCACAAAGTATTAAGAAAATATAAACAGTATGCGACTGTACCAAAATTCGGCCTGGAGTCGGCAAAACCATGCAAACCAGAGATGGGTACAGCATATACTGCAGTTGTGGCATAATCTCAAGAATCACACCTGATAGTCAGAGCAAGGTCAGGTCTGGGCAAAGGTATGTGCTCTCTGAGTGCCTCTAAGTCTGAGTTTAACTTTCTCCTACATAATCAGACAGATCTAACACAGACTGATGGAGCTCCGTCAGGTTTTTAAGTCAACTCTTACACTTTGTAGAAGCTGCTGAAAGTTGAGCTGCCGCCATCATTAAAATGAGACAAATGCGACTGTGTCTTCACCTCAAACTCGTCCTGCAGTAACATAGGTTCGCTGTCTGAGTTCTCCTGTTTGAGTGTGCTCAGTGTACTGTGCAGATCACAGAGGGCGATCTCAGTCTCTCCAAACTGGTTGTGTTCCAGCAATGCCTGGTGGATCAGGATGTACTGGGCCTAAAAGACAACAAACAGACCCGTGTAAAAACAGACAGATTGTGTACAGTTTGGACAAAGAACTCCATGGGACAACTGCTTTTGACCTGCAGCACCTTATCAAAAATACTGATCTCAAATTGTTGCAAAACAACAATGTGATTAGTGCAGGTTTATTTAATGCACACCAACCTCATCACAGCCATTTGTGCAAACACAGATTTCTTAAAATGAACCATATTTATTTTTAAATAGTTAATAAAATGCATAGCACATGCACGTGTGCCTGAAGCATGATGTAAAATAATGTTTTACCTCCACTTGAACCATGAGGCATCTCTGTTTGCGCAGTCTGACCACATAACCGTAGATGTCCACTCGGCCCTCAGCCTCCAGACCCTCCATCATGGCGTCGATTCCAATGTAGGTGCCGTCCTGCCCACTCCAGCACTACACATCACAGATGGGGTTATTTCAATATTTTTTGTCTGTGTAGTTCTGTAAGAGGCAAGTTTATTTATAACTAAGAAAAGAAGGAAAGTAGATTTGGGAGTCTTGGCTTCTTCTTTTTTTTCTTACTGTTATAAATAATTCAGCTGCCAGTTGTCCAGTTACTTACTGGTCTGTTAAAAACCATGCACAGAAAATGCCGACATTTCTACAAATCCACTTAATTAGGATTTAACTACTGTCAAATTTAAGATGACAGTCTTTGATCCTCTTCATTCTTTGTTTTGAGCATGAATGTGTTGCGATAGACAGCTACAAATGTCCAAATATATTTGGACCAAAATGTATATGTCAGTGGCTACATCATAATTAATCAATAAATAAAATAAAAACACAACTTAGTGTGGAGTGACAAAATAAAGTTGTATAATTGGCTGTCTCAGGTAGGGCAAAAGTCAAATAAATAATACATAAACCAGTGGCGGATCCACGTTTTTTTCTTTGTGTGGTGTGACAGGCTCATGATTATTAAATGGGGGAGTGACAGAATTTGAAATAAATGTGTAAATATGCATTTGTTTTGAAGTACATTTGAAGTGTCTGTGACATACCTGAAGTTCTTTTATGCACATATTACACACAAAAGACAGAATTAACAAAAGCAATAATTGGTTATAACAAAAATTACTCTTCCATGAGGACACAAATGTAAATTTGGACAATCTGAACTAAACTTTATTCATAGAGCACTTTCAAACAGCCAACTGAAACAAAGTGCTGTACCTGGGGTCACAAAAAACAAGGCATCCCAACAACAATAAAAACAGCAAGGAACAAACAAGAACAACTATCATTAAAATTTAGGAGGTTTAGGACCCTGTCCCACTGGGGAGAGGATTAATTGTGCATGAATTGAGTACACAAAGTACCGGCGTTTGTTGTCGTCCGCAACAAAAAAAGGCCAAAAATGACAAATGTCCTAGTATGAATTACGGATATATTAATAATATATAGCGAATATATGATGAACAATCACGGTTGTATAACGCATGTAGTGAGGAAACTGATCAGATGCACTGCGATTATCATGGCAGTATTACAGGTGTATTATGATGCATCGCGCACGTGTTGTGCATGCATGGCATCTGCATTGTGGTCATAAAAGAAGCGTACTCGCTCCTTTCGGCATCACTATTCACACCAGCACCACAGCCTCTGGAGCATTTGCTGGACTTGGACAAGTTGATTGGAGTAAACAAGCAGTGAACAGGGCGAATGATGACGTCAGCAGATCGCACCAGAGCACAGCTCATCTGCACGATTATAACAAGAAGTTAAATCTGTTATAAACAGGAATAAATACTGAACAGCTGCAGACAAGAAGGAACAAACACGCAACTGTTTTATCAAGCCTTGACAATGTAAACAAGTCAAATAATTACTTTTTTAGACGACTCAAAATGCTTTCTGCAGCTGGGCCATCCTCTGTGATGCATGAGGTGATTACAGCCGTTTTCAACAGCCAATTTGCAGAATAAATGATAATGTGCCACGAAATAATTATTTTATATAGGCAGCATCTAGCGCAAAGCGCATGGCAGCCGATAGAACAAAGAACGGCATCAGCTGTGAACACAACACATCTGATTTGCATCCGCCGCAAATCAGATGCAAAGCAGACGTAATAAAAACGCTTTATTCGTGGCCAATCTGTATGCAGTCACTACAACTTACTTTAGTTTGTGATGTGGACATGATGGGCACGCAAAATATCCGTTTTACACACTGTCCCAGTCTGCTGCCAACCCACAAATCCCTGTCAGTTGCGGATATCAGCAGATGACAGCGAATATACAGCGCATAGATTGAGTATGTTTGAGTATGTACTGAGTATGTATGGAGTATGTAAGGCGGATGTCATCCGCAGCCAAAATTTTGTGCAGCTCAAAAATCCTGTTAACGGAAAAACGTGCCTCTGCGGATAACTGTGGACGTGTGTGGGTGTCGGCCAACTCATACAAGCGTGTTTCACGGATATTGCGGATGTTAAGAAAATATGAGTCAATTTTGTGAGCAATCCATACGCAAATCCTCCTAAACACCAGTGGGACAGGGCCCTTAGAGCCATTCAGGCCTTAATATTCTCAAGACATGACAGCAAGGGTTTGAGAGAAAAGGCATCAGGGGGACATATATCTGGGTGTCTCAGCAGAACAGTGAAAAGCGACACCATGTTTTCTGAGGATAGACCCTAGGGGAAGAATTTACTGGGAGAAACGCAAGGGAGATGATGGTCTAGTGGTTAAGGTGTTGGGCTTGAGACTGGAAAATGACTAAGGCCCGCTATTGCTCCCGGTGTGTAGTGAGCGCCTTGTATGGCAGCACCCTGACATCGGGGTGAATATGAGGCATAATTGTAAAGCACTTTGAGCGTCTGATGCAGATGGAAAAGCGCTATATAAATCCAGTCCATTTACCATTTCATTACTAAAATTGAACCCTGTGGGACTCCATTTAAGAGTGGAGTGGAGGAGGATTCACAAACCCCAAGACCAACACTCATAGTGCTGTCTGCTAAGTAGGACCTAAACTGTGAAAACTCTAAAAATATACTATCCTACACAGCTAACAACAAATGGCAAATCAGTATGGGGTTGCTCTCCTGTAGGTGGAGCTATTCTCAATCGCTTCTTTATCATTGTTTGACTGTTATTGTCCATTTCACATTTTGGTCAGATTTTGGTTCTTGGATGGAATTATTTTAGGAGGAAATGATTTATTTTCAAACATAACCAAATAAATGGGATGAGGAAATAAATATAATTCCTGTGGTATGGATTTGCTCACTTGTACAAATAATGTCTCACAGTGGCTTATGGAAATTGAGGGTGGGGGCATTATTGTGTAGCTCCGGTCAGTCAGAGAAGGTGACAAATTGTGGCTGATAATGAAAGATGTTGCATCTCAAATCAGGTTTCAACCTCATAAAGCCCTGCTCAAGTGCCTCCTATGTACCAAATATATTTATTTATATTTAGAATGCAATTATTGGAAAACAGTAGTGAACTCTGTATTGAGCCCTGCTGTGACAAATATTAACATTTTTTTTTTTTGCCACTTTCAGTACTGAATGAAATGATCGTATCATTTACTGTAACTGTGTGCCATTTTAACTGTGCTGATGTTGGTATTTGATACTTTTCTTTGACTGTACCTGCAGTGGATGATGATGGGGCCACTGAACACGTTCTTGAAGGTATTGACACGCCGCCTCAGTTTCAGCAGCAGATGGGGCTCATCTGGAACGCCGTGATCTGGCCAACTCATGAACTGGATGTGGGTCACCTCTCGCTCAGAGTTCTTCTCTCTCTTCTGAGGAGAAACACATTTATTCATCTTCACTGCACAGTTAAATAGATATTTGTGTGCAGCTCCTGCAGTGAAGGTCTTTGGAAGTTGTAATAACCCAAATTTTTTCTCACATAATCAGGTTGAGGTGGCGGATGGTGTAATCAGGACAGCAGCTCTCTGCATTCAGCTTCACAATGAACTCTTCAAAAATCTCAGCCTCTCCTAGCATGGCTGGCCAGTACTGTGCACACTTCACCTTTGAGACAACAAGTGAGAGAAAAGAGTCAAAACTTTCCGACCAGCTTATTAGCAGTCAAGGGAAAAATGTAGGTTAAAGTTGACACGTGGGGCCTAGATTCTGCTCTTGCTTTTGTTTTTATTTAGGTATTTAGTTATTTATTTTTTAATTGACTGCAATAGTGCATCGTCACTAAAATCAACAAAACAAACTGCTGTTCTTACCTTGTTTCCCTCTTCGCAGCGTGTTACCATGACAATATTGAAGACTGCTGCTCCCAAACCATCCTCCAGAATGCACTAACAGTCTCATCCTTTGGTCCTGTACATGCATTTTAATTTTTACCATAAACCTCATACAGGTGCAGTGCATAGGTGTGTTAAAAAGGGGGGTGGGGGGAATCAGTGTTCACCTTGAGCTGCGATATACTTTTTACATTCCTTGAACCCCTGAAGGACAAAAACAGTGAAAGTATAGTTTGTGTTACAAGACATTGACAACATTTACCTACAGATGTGATTTCTGAAATGTAGCATTGTGTACGTTCTGCCAGGAAGACTCAGATTTCAAAGCTTTCATTCAGCTTTACCTAATCAGCTGTACTTCTAATAGGAAGCAGCTGGTATGTATTTTGGTCATCAACTCATGGCCAATAGGAAATGTGCCATGCTATTTAAAAATATCAACTCACCTTTCTGCTGCTTGCAGTCGCTGGCTTGAACGCTACCTCCTCCACACCACCAAAGACTGTTCTAACATTCTGTACTATATCACTGTAGAGCAAAATCTTTTACTGTTTCTTGTCTTCTGACTCTTTATGCCAGAACTTACTCTGCCAACTCTTGCATAAAATGTATTTTATTCATGGGAATACAGGCAGAGGTAGAAAATGTTTGCTGTTAAAGCTCTGACCTCATCACTCCCCACAATATTTATGTAAACTTGTGCAGAAAGAGACAGGGGAGTGACCTGAATACTGTCAGACCATACAGATGGGTGCTTGGGAGGGCAAAATGAATGTGTAGCAGGATAGCAGCATTGTGTTGCATTGGACCTTTTGTACAGCATATTTGCATTAGCAGCGACACTAATAAAAAGATGTCACAGCATTAGTAAATGCAGTACTAATAGTAGCTGATGTAGTACTAGTGTAATACATGTGTTTTTCCATACATCAATGAAGCTGGCGTTGATGTAGTCACATCCTGGTTCACCATTTCCTGTGGTCAGGTGGACTCGGTTCTCATCATCTGAAATAAGAAAACATCAGACACCTCAGTGTGTGCATGGGTGTGTGAGTGCTCCAAACTGCAATGGTATGCAGGAACATGCTCATTGTTCATTACAAACAAACTGATGGCATAAGCAGAAATCACTCACATGGCAGAATATCCACATAGCGGTTCTTGGAAGTGTTGCAGGGCTTTTTAGCATCTTTCATTGGGAACCTGGAGAAATTCTGGGGATGCTCTAGAAAGAGAAGAAGGAAAACGGACCACAGATCGAGAGCAAAGTAACATTCACACCTTTGTAATATGAATGAATGAATGAATTTAGTCGGCACACAAATTCAGCATACAAAACTCACTCACTCACACACGCATCTTCAACTGCTTACTCATATTAAGGGTCACAGGGGGCTGGAGCTTATCCCAGCAGTCATAGGGTGTGAGGTGGGGTACACCCTGGACAGGACACCAATCTGTTGCAGGGCCACATACGAGGTCTGTCAATAAAGTATAGGTCCTTTTCCTGTGGCGGAGCGTCACGGCGGCTGCGAGCCGACGCTGCAATCCGCCCGCACGTCTTTCATTTAAAAAATCTCCTTTAACAGTGGAATATCCGGATAAAATGCTGAAACCGACTTCTTCTGAAACTTCTCTGTTCTCTCATGACGTCCTGGATCAATAGAGCCTGAAATGTGGAGGTTTTCAGCTTGAAACAGGCTGACGACGGCGCCTGAGAGCGCTGCACGACGTCTCCCACCGTGGGAAGTCCTTAAAGCGACAGTATCACCTCAAGATCTCTCATCAGCCGTTAAAATTTTCACTGAAAACCAGCTTAATTTTTCGAACCGTGTCCACTTCGATGTGTCTCACAGGTTTAGAAAAAATTTTGATCAAACAAGCGCCAGTCTCTCAGCAACTTCTCAGACAAAGGAATTCCGACGAGGGGCTGGACGACTCCTCCCACAAGGAGTGCTCACAGGCGAATGACGTCACCGACAGGCGTGGAAAACTCACGCATGCTCACGAGGGTTCAAGCATGTCTGACGTAAAAACATATGAATGAAATCCATATAGTTTTTGAAAAAAATAAAAAGGACCTATACTTTATTGACAGACCTCGTATAAACAAACACATTCGCCACCCACACGCACACATACAGACAATTTTAAAGTTTTTCCAATCCACCTAACCTGCGTTTGGATGTGGGAGGAAGCTGGCGCACCTGGAGGAAACCCACACAAACACGGGGAGAACACACAAACTCCACACAGAAAGGCCAAGGGTGAGAATGAACCCATGACCTTCTTGCTGTGAGGCAACAGTGCTAACCACTAAGCGACCGTGCTGCCAAACAAAACTCATTGTCACAAAAAAAAAAAATACAGTTAATACATGTGGCAGAAAGGGTGTAGGCAGAAACAAAAGCTTATATCCCACCCCTTCTTTTACCATAAATAATATAATATTAATTATAGTAAATACAGTGCATCAGTACATACATTTTCCAGCAGGTAATGATGTGACAGACACCTACATTTGTCAAGTTTTCAGTAAAGTATGAGGTTGTTTTTTCCTTCGAACAGTGCTTCACCGTTTCCACATTTTATGATACAGCCTTATTCCAAAATGGAATAAATTCATTTTTTTCCCCTCAAAATTCTACACACAACACACACCTCATAATGACAACATAATTTTTTTTTTAATTCTTTGTCAATTTATTAAAAATAAAAAACTAAGAAAGCTCCATCAGCTTGGATGAGGAGTGTCAGTGCACAGCCATTTTCAGATCTCTCCAGAGATGTTTAGTCAGATTCAGGTCTGGACTCTGGCTGAACCATTCAAGGACATTCACAGAGTTGTCCTGAATCCATCCATCCATCCATCCATCCATCCATCCATCCATCCATCCATACATACATACATACATACATACATCCATACATCCATTTTCTTCCGCTTTATCCGGAGTCGGGTTGCGGGGGCAGCAGCTCAAGCAAAGCCGCCCAGACCTCCGGATCCACACACACCTCCCCCAGCTCCTCCGGGGGAACCCCAAGGCGTTCCCAAGCCAGCCGAGAGATGTAGTCCCTCCAGCATGTCCTGGGTCTTCCCCGGGGCCTCCTCCCAATGGAATGTGCCCGGAACACCTCTCCAGCGAGGCGTCCAGGGGGCATCTGGAAAAGATGCCCGAGCCACCTCAACTGACTCCTTTCGACGTGGAGGAGCAGCAGCTCGACTCCGAGCTCCTCCCAAGTGACCGAGCTCCTCACCCTATCTCTAAGGGAGCGCCCAGCCACCCTGCGGAGGAAACTCATCTCGGCCGCTTGTACTCGCAATCTCGTTCTTTCGGTCATGAGCCAAATCTCATGACCATAGGTGAGGATCGGAACATAGATCGATCGGTAAATCGAGAGCTTTGCCCCCCAACTCAGCTCTCTCTTCACCACGACGGTCTGATACAGCGACCGCATCACTGCAGATGCTGCACCGATCCATCTATCGATCTCACGCTCCATCCGTCCCTCATCGTGAACAAGACCCGAGATACTTAAACTCCTCCACTTGAGGCAAGGACACTCCACCAACCTGAAGAGGGCAAAGCACCTTTTTCCGGTCGAGAACCATGGCCTCTGATTTGGAGGTGCTGATTTTCATCCCAGACACTTCACACTCGCCTGCAAACCGCCTCAGTGCACGCTGAAGGTCCTGATTTGACGAAGCCAACAGAACCACATCGTCCGCAAACAGCAGAGACGAGATTCTGTGGTTCCCAAACCAGACCTCCTCTACCCTGGCTGCGCCTAGAAATTCTGTCCATAAAATAATGAACAGAACCGGTGACAAAGGGCAGCCCTGGCGGAGGCCAACGTGCACTGGAAACAGGTTTGACTTACTACCGGCAATGCGAACCAAGCTCCTGCTGCGGACGTACAGGGACCGGATAGCCCTTAGCAAAGGACCCTGGACCCCGTACTCCCGGAGCACCCCCCACAGGGTGCCCCGAAGGACACGATCGAATGCCTTCTCCAGATCCACAAAACACATGTGGACTGGTTGGATGAACTCCCATGAACCCTCGAGCACCGATGGAGCATGTAGGACGAAAACCACACTGCTCCTCCTGAATCCGAGGTTCGACCATCGGTCGAATTCTCCTCTCCAGTAGTGGAATAGATCTTAAAGGAGTGGCTTCAGGACAGCGTCCAGCCCCTCCTGAAGCCACTCCTTTGATATCTTGGCTGTGTTCTTAGGGTCACTGTCCTGGTGAAAGTTGAACCATCACTCCAGTCTGAGGTCAAGAGCGCTCTGGAGCAGATTTTCATCTAGGATGTCTCTGTACATTGCTGCATTCATCTTTCCCTCAATCCAAATCATGTCCAATCAACTCAATTTACACCAGCTGTAGAAACATCTCAAGGATGATCAGTGGAAACTGGATGCACCTGAGCTCAATTTTGATCTTCATTGCAAAGACTGTCATATTTAGGGGTATGAAGAAATGGAATTAATTACCGGAATGCATTAAACTTATTTCAAATGAATGTTCTTTTAAGGAACTTCTAAAGCAATATTTACTGAAATAGCTAGCAATCTATTTATTTATTATTTTTATCATTTACAGACAAGTTTTCGTATATATTATATATATATAATATATATATATATATATATATATATATGTATATGTATTATATATATAATATTATATATATATATATATATATATATATATATATATATATATATATATATATTATCTATATATATTGACCAGATGTGATGATTAATTTGATGGAAGTTGATTGGTTTTGTTTTATTTTTTCCTTTATTATTTTTTTTTATATATTTTTGAATGCATTTTTGATTTTTGATATTGTATATTGTGGTTGTTGTTTTGCTTTGCTGCAGCTAATGGGGATCCTAATAAATAAACAAAAACAATAAACTGTGATTACTTATGCACATGAGATTTCTTAGTTTTTATTTATTTTTTTAATTTTCAAAAATCAAAAGAAAAAGGTTCTTTTCATATTGTCATTATGGGGTTTTGTGTGTAGAATTTTGAGGGGAAAAAATTAATTTCATCCATTTTGGAAAAGGCTGTAACATTAAAAAAAATGTGGAAAAAAGTGAAGCGCTGTGAATACTTTCTGGACGCACCGTACACTTGACCTTCAGGGTACAAATCCAATCCTTGAGCTTTATGTGTTATTGCCTTGTTTTTTATGCTATGTCTCCTTATGGGAAACCATCCACCAATTTTAAAAAGCTACCAAAAAAATTACCCCATCTTTCAAAAAACAAATGAACACTGAAAGGCATTAAATTACCTGAAACTCTGCCAGAAAAAGACGCCCATCATCAGCAAGCTTCCTCTTGTAGGTTTCCAGCAATAACTCTGCAGGTATTGGCTGCACATTCATCAAGTTCTCCTCGTCATCTACGAAACAAAACCGCTCAGCCAATCAGAAACCACTTTGAATAGAATTTTTAGTGTCATACAAGCCTTACGTGTTTATCTTAAATGAAACACAGGTAGGTGGGGCTAAAGTCAGTTCAGCTGTACTTTTGTGAGTTTGGCAGTTTACAAAACAATACTGCAACATAAAAAGCGCAATCAACTTTGGAATAACTATGACATTTTCACAAACACACACACTCATCTTCAATGACTTATCAAAGATCAGGTCTCAGGGGGCTGGAGCCTATACCACCAGTCACAGGGTGTGAGGCAGGGTGCACCTTGGACAGGACGCCAGTCTGTCGCAGGGCCACATATAGACAAACACATTCACACCACACTGACAATTTAAAGGTTCCAATCCACCTAACCTGCATGTCTTTGGATGTGGGAGGAAGCTGGAGCACCCAGAGAGAACCAACACAAACACGAGGAGAACATGCAAACTCCACACAGAGAGGCACAGGTGGGAATTGATCCCATGACCTTCTCGCTGTGTGGTAACAGTGCTAACCACAAAGCTACTGTGTTACCTATGACATTTTCAACAAGCTGAAATGAAAGTTAAAGCATAAGTGCAAACAAGATAGTATCTGGCACATGCTAGATGCTAGACAGTGTGGAAGTGATAGCGTCCAGTACTCATGAGACAGAATCTGAATCTACATAATATCCCCGAGTGTATATTATTGACCGTGTACAATGTGTCAGTGCCTCTGTAACAATACCCATAGATTTGATGGAAAAATAGGTTTGAACCTCAAATGGGGTGTTTCCAAATGGTGCCATCTTTGCAGAATGTGACTGCATAAACCCTGGCCAACCCATAAATGAGTAAAGAGGTGGATGGACAAAACCAATGCAACATCGATGTGATGAATGAAGCCAGACCCCCACATCTACAACCCCTGGCACAAATTATGGAATCACCAGCCTCGGACGATGTTCATTCTGTTGTTTAATTTTGTAGAAAAAAAGCAGATCACAGACATGACACAAAACTAAAGTCATTTCAAATGGCAACTTTCTGGCTTTAAGAAACACTATAAGAAATCAAGAAAAAAAGATTGTGGCAGTCAGTAACAGTTACTTTTTAGACCAATCAGAGGAAAAAAATATGGACTCACTCAATTCTGAGGAATAAATTATGGAATCACCCTGTAAATTTTCATCCCCAAAACTAACACCTGCATCAAATCACATCTGCTCGTTGACATTGACCCTATGTCATGAAATTGACCCTATGTGTCTTTTTGCAAGGAATGTTTTCACAGTTTTTGCTCTATGGCAAGATGCATTATTATCTTGGAAAAATGATTTCATCATCCCCAAACATCAGAAAAGTGTCCAAAATATCAACATAGACTTGTGCATTTATTGATGATGTAATGACAGCCATCTCCCCAGTGCCTTTACCTGACAAGCAGCCCCATATCATCAATGACTGTGGAAATTTACATGTTCTCTTCAGGCAGTCATCTTTATAAATCTCATTGGAACGGCACCAAACAAAAGTTCCAGCATCATCACCTTGCCCAATGCAGATTCGAGATTCATCACTGAATATGACTTTCATCCAGTCATCCACAGGCCACGATTGCTTTTCCTTAGCCCACCTTGTTTTTTTTTCTGTTTAGGTGTTAATGATGGCTTTCATTTAGCTTTTCTGTATGTAAATCCCATTTCCTTTAGGCGGTTCTTACAGTTTGGTCACAGACGTTGACTCGTTTCCTCCCATTCGTTCTAAAGCGCCTTGGGGCAACTGTTTGTTGTGATTTGGCGCTATATAAAAAATTGATTGATTGATTGATTGATTACCCCCCCCCCCCCCCCACATACCCAGAATTGTCCTCTTTGAGCAGTAATTGATATTTTTCCCGTCTAAAATCACTTCATTTGGACTTTAAACATAGTTTTCTCTTTAAATCTTTCTTAAGGAGTCTCCAATTTATTTAATTACATTTTTCCTTTAATTTGTCCCCTATCTCATACCTTAGAAATATTCTTTTTTTTTCATGCTCCCTTTAGGACAGGGTGGTGACCAAGTGGTTAGTACACTTGGTTTCAACCCCCACACCTTTCTCCATATAATGTGGAGTTGCATCAGGAAGGGCGTCCGGTGTAAAACATGTGCCAATTTAACATGCAGATCCACCTGGGATTAGCTGTGGCGACCCTGAGTGAGAACAAGGGAGCAGCTGAAGGGACTCACTCTTGCTCTCTTTAGGCGTTGCCCTAGTAGAGCATCCTCTCCATCCCTCCTCTCCACCACCATCTGCATGGTCTGCCTGTTTGCCTCCTGCCTGGTGGCTCCATCCTTAGCATCCTTCATCTTTTATAACTGTCGTCCCCAAACCATCTCAGTCTCACCTTTTTGACTTATTTCCAAACCATCCTACCAATTTTATCAGCTCTGCCAATTCCAGCTTCACCTCCTATCTTTTTATTAGAGCCATGGCCGATAAGCCATACACAACATAGTAGCTTGTAACCTTTGATTTTCACTCTTGCAGATACTCTTCTATCATAATCACTCCTGCCCCTCTTCTCTACCTTTCCTGCACTTTCCTCACCTCTCTACCACACTCTTTGAACAGCTGACTCCAAATATTTAAACTCATCTATTGCCACAACATTCACTCATTCACAAACGTACTTTTTCTTGCTCTGACTGACTTTCATCTCCAGAGCATACCTCTACCTCGCCAGGCTTGTCCCAGCCTACTCTCTCCTCTCAATACAGATTACATTGTCATCTGCAAACATCATAGTCCATGGAGACTCCCATCTGATCTTGTCCATTAATCTGTTCATCACCAATACATATAAAGAAAGGGCTCAGAGTTGATCCTTGATGCAATCCCACATCTAGCTTGAGACCAGAGCCCGTAGTCTAGTTTGGGGGCGGGCGCTAAAGGGGTAAAATATGACGCATATGACGTAATTTCTCTACTTCTGGGGGACCAACCACGGGATTTTCAATGGGTTTCTGGGCAAATTACACACAAACCAAGTGAAAATGCAAAGAAAAAGTGACGATGCGGTGGAAAGTGGACAAGTGTTGTGGTTTATTTACGATCCGGAGCTCAAAAGTTTAAAAGCAGTTTTGCAGGTGAGAGAACACAGCTAGTCCGGTTAGCTGTGTAGGCTAACACTTACCGACACAACATATCCCACTAGCTTCATCTTTTCTTCTCCACTGGGAACCGAAAACAAAAAAATACTTTTCGCGATTGCTTCAGTGATTGCAGCGGAAAACAAAACAGTACACCATTTATCTATGTGAAGGTATGCTCTGTATATATTAAATGGAGGCCCCCATTAAGTGGCCAAATCCCGCGATATCATGGAGGGTTCAAACGAGATTGCAGTCTCCTATCCCTACTGCGCATTTCACCACTATTACACTGTCCTTATGAATATCCTGCACCACCTTCACATACTTCTCTGGCACTCCAGACATTCTTGTAGAATACCACAACTCCTTTCTTGGCACTCTGTCATAAGCTTTCTCTATGTCCACAATCACATAGTTCAACTGCTTTAAGCCTTCTCTAGTCAGCAATCTCAGCACAAACACTGCATGCGTAGTGCTCTTTCTTGGCATGAAATCACATTGCTGCTTGAAGATATTCACGTCTTTTCTCAGCCTGTCTTCCACTTCCACTCCACTTTCCAAAATGTATTTATTTATTTATTTTAAACAATATGGTTAAAAAAAGCCCTGTGATAGACTAGCATCCTGTCCAGGGGGTACCCTGTGTCACACCCTATGATTGCTGGGATTGGCTCTAGCCCCCCCATGCAGAGGACTCACCCCCAACCGGGGTGCATGCCAGTTTGGGGGCCCCATGTCTCTCTCTGGATGAATTTAATTCATCCAGGAACACCTTA
Organism: Thalassophryne amazonica; assembly: GCF_902500255.1. Classification (NCBI taxonomy): domain Eukaryota; kingdom Metazoa; phylum Chordata; class Actinopteri; order Batrachoidiformes; family Batrachoididae; genus Thalassophryne; species Thalassophryne amazonica. The sequence goes on along the minus strand of NC_047112.1, from coordinate 63,876,782 downwards.
GAGAAAAATCCACACTTTGTGTCTAATCACATTGCACCGTCATCATTTACAAAACGGCCGATTTTGATTATGAATTGGGAATTGTCTTTACTGAGGGATTGGAATGGAGTGAACGTGGAGTATGTGGTTCTATGGCACCTTCCCTGAGCTCATAATAATGAGATCTGGAAACTCATAATAATGAGATCTGGAACTCATAATTACGAGATCATTTCTCTAATTACGAGATAAGGGTTTTAATTATTTTAGTTTTTATTCAGTGAATGCAATGTGCTTCCATCGCTGAGGACCTGAGTGAGGAGAGCAGTGATTCACTATAGAGTTAATGTCATGACTTGCTCCTGCTCAGTACTCAACAGTTATGTTTTCTGTCTTTATTGAGTTCTTTTGTCTGCTTTTTTGATCAACCTGTTTATTTTTGCTTTTGTCACAGCTGCTTGTTTTCTGCTCCTCACACATCAGCCACATCTTGAGTTCCATTCTGGTTTAGATTAATTTAATTTAATTTAATTAGCTTATAATGCACCAAATCACAGCAAAAGCCGCCTCGAGGCACCTTACACAAAATAATTCAACATAAATTTAAATAAATAATTAAAAATGAATAAAAAATTTCAAATACATAATTAAAAACAGAAGTAAAAGAATAAAACAGATACAAAAAAAAAATATTCATAAGAAAGAGAATAAAAATAGGTTTTCAGTCTTGACTTAAAAATGTCCACGGACTCTGACTGCCTCATGGTCGCAGTTTAGTCTTTGATCCACTGTCTTTGATTTTTGTTCATCATTGCTTTTGCCACAGCTTGTTGCTTTTGTTCATCACACTTCAGCCACATGTTGAGTTCCATTCTGTTTAGTTTAATCTTTGATCCAGGGTCTTTCATTTTTGATCATGGTTGCTTTTTGTCACAGGTTTTATTTGTCACGTGTTCATTTGAGTCGTTAGTTATATTTTGTGTTTTACAGCTCACCACATGTCAGTTCCATTCTAGTTTCAGCTTTTGATTTTCTTGTTGCTTTCTTTTCTATTTATTGTCAAGGATTAATCTGTTCTTGTTATTCCATGCAGACTTTGGTTCGAGTTGTTCTTCTCTGTCTTGCTAGTGTAGTATGTTTGATTATGGGTTTTAGTCATGTCCATGCTGTCACTGCACTCCCATGTCTGTCTCTTCTCATCTTGTTTCTCATGCGTTCACACGCAGTCTCATTTGTTTCACAGTCTCATCCTTTGATCACTGCACTCTCTTGCCTTTTCACCAGTAAATCCTCATCTCTGTTGGCCACACCCCATTTTGTTTGTCATCTCCTCATCCACCTCACACTCTGATGAGCGCCACTAGCTTAGCTTATGACAAGCTAAAAGTGGACTCTCTCGTTATGGCCGAACAACTGTACAGTTTCTGGTTATTCTGTGTTAATACGCGCCCGTGGCGACTGCTTGATGAATTCCTGCACAAAAAAGTAGTTCCCAGATAATTGTGATATATTCTTGTGAGATAATGAGTATATCTCATCTAAATTAATTCTAAAATTTACCAGTAATAAAATTATAAAGAGAACTGAAGTTTTAAGAGTGGCCATAATAAATATTTAAGAAACTTAAAGTTTATGAGCAACTTCACCTGTTATTGCTCAAGCACACTGTAAACATTGACATGATGGAGTTGATGCGGAAGAGTTCAGAAAGATACGACTGGAATGGTTGATGACATTTACATTTGGCATGAAAGACTTGGGTGTTAACTTTGTGGTAAAGTCAGAACAAGAAGCTGCACTGAAAGAGATCTATCTGGGACAAAGAGACACATTCTGTACATTGTCGCTCCAATGAGAGCGGCACACTGAGCAGGGTACATCCACCTGTCACAGCACTCTCTTGTCTCACAAAGTGCCTCTCATCTTTGTTAGTCTACGCCATCCTCCTGCCCGCATCACCACACACCTGCTTCAAATCACATCCTAATTAAACCACTGTGTATTTAAGCCCTGCTACTTTTCTTTTCACTTGCTTGTTTGTTCTATCTCTGTTCCAGCTCAGTACCATAGTTCTTTGTTCCTAGCCATACTTCCTTGTTGCCGACCGTGCCTGTTTTCTCTACCTCGCCTTTTGTCTTGCCCTTGTAACTTTGAACTGCCGTGCTCTGACCTCAGCCTGTATTTTTGATGACGTTCTTGCTTTACACCTGCCTGTGCCTTGCCTTGTTGACTGCCTTTTTGTGTACCAACCTCTCTGCCAGTATTTCGATAAGCCTTTATATCCTACCACCCTGCTTGTGAGTCTGCATTGTGCCTCCTTGCCTCCTGCTGTGCCCAGCTCTCCTGAGAATCATGACAGTTAATCATTCACTTGTCTTGAAAAGTCCACTATAGCTGCACATAACAACATGGTAAAGGGCTACGCTAGCATGACAATTCGCTAGCATCATATAACATGATGCTAATAGGCTAATGTTAGCATGAAAAAAATCACTAGCATAACATAACACTATGCTAATGGCCTAGCAAGAAAAGGGATTTATAATGTGCTTAAAACAAACATACTTAGGATCATAATTTTGCACATTTTTGTTAATTTTACATGCCTTCCTGAAAAAATGATGACCTAACTATGGATTCTGGTTTTCCATAGGACAGAGTAATGAACTAACTAATAACAGACAGACAGATTCAGACAGTTACAGTCTAGACGGGAACTTCCCACTAGTCATGGAGAGGGTCCACTAGTCCCAGTCCTAGTATTAAGGAGAGCATGTTGACATTGTTTTTAATTTATGGGTAGGCTATATGTTACACTAAAGTAGGTTAAGTAATGTGACAAAAATCTAAATGAAAAAAACCCCCATTTAATTATGGTGAATTACCATTATTTGTTAATTTTTCAGTTCAACAGATTTATAAACAACAATTAAAGGGGATTAATCGTGTATGTCAACAGAATCCAAGTTTTATTTTTGTAAATAGAACAAAACTGGATCTAGTTTGTTAGCTATTTGAAAGTATTATTTATTTGTGAACTTTAAAATCAGTTGGAGTTATAATATACATAATCAAATAATGTATAGAGATTAGGACCAGTGGACCCTAGGACTAGTACAACCCCTGGCAAAATGATGGAATCACCGGCCTCGGAGGATGTTCATTCAGTTGTTTAATTTTGTAGAAAAAAAGCAGATCACAGACATGACACAAAACTAAAGTCATTTCAAATGGCAACTTTCTGGCTTTAAGAAACACTATAAGAAATCAAGAAAAAAAGATTGGTGCAGTCAGTAACGGGTTACTTTTTAGACCAAGCAGAAGAAAAAATATGGAATCACTCCATTCTGAGGAAAAAATTATGGCATCACCCTGTAAATTTTCATCCCCAAAGCTAACACCTGCATCATATCAGATCTGCTCGTTAGTCTGCATCTAAAAAGGAGTGAACACACCTTGGAGAGCTGTTGCACCAAGTGGACTGACATGAATCATGGCTCCAACACGAGAGATGTCAATTGAAACAAAGGAGAGGATTATCAAACTCTTAAAAGAGAGTAAATCATCACGCAATGTTGCAAAGATGTTGGTTGTTCACAGTCAGCTGTGTCTAAACTCTGGACCAAATACAAACAACAGGGGAAGGTTGTTAAAGGCAAACATACTGGTAGATCAAAGAAGACATCAAAGTGTCAAGACAGAAAACTTAAAGCAACATGTCTCAAAAATCGAAAAATGTACAACAAAACAAATGAGGAACGAATGGGAGGAAACTGGAGGTCAACGTCTATGACCGAACTGTAAGAAACCGCCTAAGGAAATGGGATTTACATACAGAAAAGCTAAACGAAAGGCATCATTAACACCTAAACAGAAAAAAACAAGGTTACAATGGGCTAAGGAAAAGCAATCGTGGACTGTGGATGACTGGATGAAAGTCATATTCAGTGATGAATGTCGAATCTGCATTGGGCAAGGTGATGATGCTGGAACTTTTGTTTGGTGCCTTTCCAATAAGATTTATAAAGATGACTGCCTGAAGAGAACATGTAAATTTCCACAGTCATTGATGATTATGGGGCTGCATGTCAGGTAAAGGCACTGGGGAGATGGCTGTCATTACATCATCAATAAATGCACAAGTTTATGTTGATATTTTGGACAATTGAAAGGATGTTTGGGGATGATGAAATCATTTTTCAAGATGATAATGCATCTTGCCATAGAGCAAAAATTGCAAAAACATTCCTTGCAAAAAGACACACAGGGTCAATGTCATGGCATAGGGTCAATGTCAATGAGCAGATCTGATTTGATGCAGGTGTTAATTTGGGGGATGAAAATTTACAGGGTGATTCCATAATTTATTCCTCAGAATTGAGTGAGTCCATATTTTTTTCCTCTGATTGGTCTAAAAAAGTAACTGTTACTGACTGCCACAATCTTTTTTTCTTGATTTCTTATAGTGTTTCTTAAAGCCAGAAAGTTGCCATTTGAAATGATTTTAGTTTTGTGTCATGTCTGTGATCTGCTTTTTTTCTACAAAATTAAAACAACTGAATGAACATCCTCCGAGGCCGGTGATTCCATAATTTTTGCCAGGGGTTGTAGACCCTCCCTGTATAAACTGTATGTGTGCACACCTTGTTTGTCTTCACTGCCATCAGAAACATGACAACTATCAAGGTTTTTTTTCTGGTAAATCATCATCAAGAAGTCAGCAGTGGTTTCTAGCAGCGGAGTTTGTGCTGTGAGAAGCTGCGTGGGCCCCAGTATCCCTGTGTGGGCAACAAAACACATCCATTCATTGTTGTACATCATGCATACAAATAAGATCTGTCAAGATTTTTGTCACTTGGATTCATATCCAACCAGCAATTACAGGAATGCGCTGTTAAAGAAACTGTGAGCGTTGATAGAATAACGTACACTGAGGTGGGAGCATTGATATATTTAGTGGACTCCTCGTCATCTTCATTCAGAAGAGTATTCCTCGCCGTCTTCGTCATGGTAACTCTCCTCACTCTGCTCCTCGCTGAGCTTCACCAACACTCTGTTGTAATCATCTACACCGCATCAGATCAAGTGAGTACAAAACGAAGACTTTAAAAAATGTGTATGAGTATCACTTTTTTATGTATACAGCATCATGTATACGTTTACTCACATGGAATTACAGATGGTGAACGATTTTTCTTTTTGTTTTCTTCTGTCACTCCTGTGTTAAATGTCCTCCAGTTTTTATAGGTGGGGAGTCTCTGCAATGCAAAAGAGATTTTTTAAAAAGTTGGTCTGTATGGAATGAATTGGCGGTGTTCTATACATTAACTTCATTTTAATAATAAGAGAGGTGGGAGATAATCCAAAACTAATATGCAGAAAAGTCACCAATATCCTCAACATCAGAAACAAAAACTGGATTCTTACATTATTTCCTCTGCCCCAGTTATGTTTTCATTGCTGTTTATGTGTTTGTCTGTTTTCAGCACGTTGCCCCATCATATAAAATTTTCTAAAAGTATGGCCCTTTAAGTATTAGTTAAAATAAATCTCTACAGCATGACATAAATTAAACAACAAAGTCAAAATAATGGAATGCATAAACATGAGCTTTCGTTAGTATATAACATAATCACTTTTACAGACAGTTTTCTTCAATGACTCAGGGGATGGATACAGTTGTGCTCAAAAGTTTAGATACCCTGGTAGAATTTTTGATTTTGTGGCCACTTTTCAAAGAATATGAATGATAACACAAAAACTTTTTTGCACTCATGGTTAGTGGTTGTGTGAAGCCATTTATTGTCAAACAACTGTGCATACTCTTTTAAAACATAATGACAACAGAAACTAACCAATGACCCTGATCAAACTTTACATCCTCTGGTGATTTTGACCTGATAACATACACACAAGTTGCACAAATGGGTTTGAATGGCTACTAAAGGTAACCACCCTCACCTGTGATCTGTTGCTTGTAAATCATTGTGTGTGTATAAAACGTCAGTGAGTTTCTGGGCTCCTGACAGACCCTTGCATCTTTCATCCATTGCTGCACTGATGTTTCTGGTATCTGAGTCATAGGGAAAGCAAAAGAATTGTCAAAGAAAAGGTAATTGAACTGTATACAACAGGAAATGGATAACATGATATCCAAGGGACTGTGAATACCAATCAGCAGTGTTCAACTCTAATTAAGAAGTGGAAAAATGAGGGATTCTGTTGGAACCAAACCACAGTCAGGTACACCAACAAAAATCTCAGCAACAACTGGCAGGAAATTGTCCAGGATGCAAAAAAACACAACAAAACAAAAAAACAAAAACACAAGTAACTTCTGCTGAAATACAGGACTCTCTGAAAAAAGTGGTTGTGGCTGTTTCAAGATTGGCACTTGAAGAAAAATGGGCTGAATGGTGGAGTCGTCAGAAGAAAGCATTTACTACACAAATGCCACAAAGTAACCCACTTACAATATGCCAAACAGCACAGAGAACAAATTCATCTGGAATGATGAGACCAGACTTTATCATTTGGCCACAACCTAAATGTTACATTTGGAGAGGAGTCAACAAGGCCTTTGATGAAAGGTATACCCATTCTACTGTGAAGCACGGAGGTGGATCACTGATGTTTTTGGGGATATGTGAGCTACAAAGGCACAGGAAACTTGGTCACAATTAATGGCAGGATGAATGCAGCATGTAACAGAAAATACTGGAGTAAAATTTGCACTCATCATCTCAGAAGCTGCGCATGAGATGTATTTGAACATTCCAACATGGCAATGATCCAAAACACAAGGTCAAGTCGACCTGTCATTGGCTACAGCAGAATAAAGTGAATGTTCTGGAGTGCTCATCTCAGTCTCCTGACCTCAATATCATTGAGCCACTCTGGAGGGATCTCAAATGTGTACTTCATGCAAGACAGCCAAGGAATTTACAGGAACTGGAGGCTTTTTTGCCAAGAAGAATGGGCAGGTTTACCATCAGAGAGCCTCATCCATAACTACCACAAAAGACTCCAAGCTGTCATTGATGTTAAAGGGGGCAATATGTAATTTGCAGCACGGTGGCTTAGTAGTTAGCACTGATGCCTCACAGCCAAGAAGGTCATGGGTTCGATTCCCACCTGTGCAGTGGCGCCAGCAAAAAAAATTCTAAGGGTGGCTAGTGGGGGTAGGCAAAATCTTAGGGTGGCATACCCGACCAAAAAACAAAAACAACAAAAAAAAAAAACTATTGATATACTGAATTTACAGTATATTCATATATTTAAACAAGGTGCGGAGGACCCCATTGTGCTCTTGTTTCTTATTCTTATTATATATTATTATTGTTGTTGTTGTTGTTGTTGTTGATGATGTTCTGTTGCTCTTGTTTTAACACCATTTTCACATTATTAACTGTTGTGATTTAAAATACATTCCCTAAATTCACACAAATCCAATGCGCCCTCATGTGGTGGCTGAGGGGTGGATCAGAGTAATCTCGTGGTGGCTGTAGCCACCCCCAGCCACCACATGGGGGCGCCACTGCACCTGTGGCCTTTCTGTGTGGAGTTTGCATGTTCTCACTGTGTTTGCTTAGGTTTGTTCCAGGTGCTCTGGTTTCCTCCCACATTTAAAGACATGCAGGTTAGGTGAATTAGAAACTTTATAACTGCCCAGGTCTCCCTGCTTAAATGAAATATACGGTATTAAGAATTGGGGTATGTAAACTTTTGATCAGGGTCATTTGGGTAGTTTTCTGTTGTTGTTATGATTTAAAAAGCGTAAACACAGTTGTTTGACAATAAATGGCTTCACACAACCACTAACCATGAGTGAAAAAAAGGTTTTGTGTTAGCATTCATATTGTCGGAAAAATGGCAAAAAAACAAAAAAAAAAAAAACAACACAAAACAATTCTGCCAGGGTATGTAAACTTTTGATGACAACTGTACATGCACATTCCAGTTCACTGAATATATGACGCCTTTTCGCTGCATGTTATCTTCTCAACTTGATTCATCTGTATCTCCCTATTTTCGGTTTTCCATTGTCCAATCCTGGTACCTAGTACCTGGTCCTGTTATTGGCGTCACCCTCCAATATGGTTCCACGTGAGCTGAGAGGAAAGCAAAAGTGATGTGAAAACAATGCAAACTGCTGACTGGTCAGAGAGATTCGTCACAATTACTGCGTCATCACTGTGCGAGACAGGAGACAAAAGACGTCCTGAAGAAACCTGCCATCTTTAAAATATTGTGATGCAAGTAGACCTGTCCATGCTGTACCATAACACAAAACCTGAACACACTGATTATTGTGTTGCATTGAAGATGATGTCACGGCTGTTTCACCCTGCACTGGCTTGATGAGTTATGTGTAAGAGGTACTTGATACCAAAACCAACTGGAGTTCAGTACAGACTCAACTCTAGTCGCTTGTTGAGTTCAGGTACTATCTGGTGGAAACTGCACGATAAGTCTTGAACTTCATTTCCACAAAGTATTAAGAAAATATAAACAGTATGCGACTGTACCAAAATTCGGCCTGGAGTCGGCAAAACCATGCAAACCAGAGATGGAGTACAGCATATACTGCAGTTGGTGCATAATCTCAAGAATCACACCTGATAGTCAGAGCAAGGTCAGGTCTGGGCAAAGGTATGTGCTCTCTGAGTGCCTCTAAGTCTGAGTTTAACTTTCTCCTACATAATCAGACAGATCTAACACAGACTGATGGAGCTCCGTCAGGTTTTTAAGTCAACTCTTACACTTTGTAGAAGCTGCTGAAAGTTGAGCTGCCGCCATCATTAAAATGAGACAAATGCGACTGTGTCTTCACCTCAAACTCGTCCTGCAGTAACATAGGTTCGCTGTCTGAGTTCTCCTGTTTGAGTGTGCTCAGTGTACTGTGCAGATCACAGAGGGCGATCTCAGTCTCTCCAAACTGGTTGTGTTCCAGCAATGCCTGGTGGATCAGGATGTACTGGGCCTAAAAGACAACAAACAGACCCGTGTAAAAACAGACAGATTGTGTACAGTTTGGACAAAGAACTCCATGGGACAAACTGCTTTTGACCTGCAGCACCTTTATCAAAAAATACTGATCTCAAATTGTTGCAAACAACAATGTGATTAGTGCAGGTTTATTTAATGCACACCAACCTCATCACAGCCATTTGTGCAAACACAGATTTCTTAAAATGAACCATATTTATTTTTAAATAGTTAATAAAATGCATAGCACATGCACGTGTGCCTGAAGCATGATGTAAAATAATGTTTTACCTCCACTTGAACCATGAGGCATCTCTGTTTGCGCAGTCTGACCACATAACCGTAGATGTCCACTCTGCCCTCAGCCTCCAGACCCTCCATCATGGCGTCGATTCCAATGTAGGTGCCCGTCCTGCCCACTCCAGCACTACACATCACAGATGGGGTTATTTCAATATTTTTGTCTGTGTAGTTCTGTAAGAGGCAAGTTTATTTATAACTAAGAAAAGAAGGAAAGTAGATTTGGGAGTCTTGGCTTCTTCTTTTTTTTCTTACTGTTATAAATAATTCAGCTGCCAGTTGTCCAGTTACTTACTGGTCTGTTAAAAACCATGCACAGAAAATGCCGACATTTCTACAAATCCACTTAATTAGGATTTAACTACTGTCAAATTTAAGATGACAGTCTTTGATCCTCTTCATTCTTTGTTTTGAGCATGAATGTGTTGCGATAGACAGCTACAAATGTCCAAATATATTTGGACCAAAATGTATATGTCAGTGGCTACATCATAATTAATCAATAAATAAAATAAAAACACAACTTAGTGTGGAGTGACAAAATAAAGTTGTATAATTGGCTGTCTCAGGTAGGGCAAAAGTCAATAAATAATACATAAACCAGTGGCGGATCCACGTTTTTTTCTTTGTGTGGTGTGACAGGCTCATGATTATTAAATGGGGGAGTGACAGAATTTGAAATAAATGTGTAAATATGCATTTGTTTTGAAGTACATTTGAAGTGTCTGTGACATACCTGAAGTTCTTTTATGCACATATTACACACAAAAGACAGAATTAACAAAAGCAATAATTGGTTATAACAAAATTACTCTTCCATGAGGACACAAATGTAAATTTGGACAATCTGAACTAAACTTTATTCATAGAGCACTTTCAAACAGCCAACTGAAACAAAGTGCTGTACCTGGGGTCACAAAAAACAAGGCATCCCAACAACAATAAAAACAGCAAGGAACAAACAAGAACAACTATCATTAAAATTTAGGAGGTTTAGGACCCTGTCCCACTGGGGAGAGGATTAATTGTGCATGAATTGAGTACACAAAGTACCGGCGTTTGTTGTCGTCCGCAACAAAAAAGGCCAAAAATGACAAATGTCCTAGTATGAATTACGGATATATTAATAATATATAGCGAATATATGATGAACAATCACGGTTGTATAACGCATGTAGTGAGGAAACTGATCAGATGCACTGCGATTATCATGGCAGTATTACAGGTGTATTATGATGCATCGCGCACGTGTTGTGCATGCATGGCATCTGCATTGTGGTCATAAAAGAAGCGTACTCGCTCTTTCGGCATCACTATTCACACCAGCACCACAGCCTCTGGAGCATTTGCTGGACTTGGACAAGTTGATTGGAGTAAACAAGCAGTGAACAGGGCGAATGATGACGTCAGCAGATCGCACCAGAGCACAGCTCATCTGCACGATTATAACAAGAAGTTAAATCTGTTATAAACAGGAATAAATACTGGAACAGCTGCAGACAAGAAGGAACAAACACGCAACTGTTTTATCAAGCCTTGACAATGTAAACAAGTCAAATAATTACTTTTTTAGACGACTCAAAATGCTTTCTGCAGCTGGGCCATCCTCTGTGATGCATGAGGTGATTACAGCCGTTTTCAACAGCCAATTTGCAGAATAAAATGATAATGTGCCACGAAATAATTATTTTATATAGGCAGCATCTAGCGCAAAGCGCATGGCAGCCGATAGAACAAAGAACGGCATCCAGCTGTGAACACAACACATCTGATTTGCATCCGCCGCAAATCAGATGCAAAGCAGACGTAATAAAAACGCTTTATTCGTGGCCAATCTGTATGCAGTCACTACAACTTACTTTAGTTTGTGATGTGGACATGATGGGCACGCAAAATATCCGTTTTACACACTGTCCCAGTCTGCTGCCAACCCACAAATCCCTGTCAGTTGCGGATATCAGCAGATGACAGCGAATATACAGCGCATAGATTGAGTATGTTTGAATATGTACTGAGTATGTATGGAGTATGTAAGGCGGATGTCATCCGCAGCCAAAATTTTGTGCAGCTCAAAAATCCTGTTAACGGAAAAACGTGCCTCTGCGGATAACTGTGGACGTGTGTGGGTGTCGGCCAACTCATACAAGCGTGTTTCACGGATATTGCGGATGTTAAGAAAATATGAGTCAATTTTGTGAGCAATCCATACGCAAATCCTCCTAAACACCAGTGGGACAGGGCCCTTAGAGCCATTCAGGCCTTAATATTCTCAAGACATGACAGCAAGGGTTTGAGAGAAAAGGCATCAGGGGGACATATATCTGGGTGTCATCAGCAGAACAGTGAAAAGCGACACCATGTTTTCTGAGGATAGACCCTAGGGGAAGAATTTACTGGGAGAAAAGCAAGGGGAGATGATGGTCTAGTGGTTAAGGTGTTGGGCTTGAGACTGGAAAATGACTAAGGCCCGCTATTGCTCCCGGTGTGTAGTGAGCGCCTTGTATGGCAGCACCCTGACATCGGGGTGAATATGAGGCATAATTGTAAAGCACTTTGAGCGTCTGATGCAGATGGAAAAGCGCTATATAAATCCAGTCCATTTACCATTTCATTACTAAAATTGAACCCTGTGGGACTCCATTTAAGAGTGGAGTGGAGGAGGATTCACAAACCCCAAGACCAACACTCATAGTGCTGTCTGCTAAGTAGGACCTAAAATGTGAAAACTCTAAAAATATACTATCCTACACAGCTAACAACAAATGGCAAAATCAGTATGGGGTTGCTCTCCTGTAGGTGGAGCTATTCTCAATCGCTTCTTTATCATTGTTTGACTGTTATTGTCCATTTCACATTTTGGTCAGATTTTGGTTCTTGGATGGAATTATTTTAGGAGGAAATGATTTATTTTCAAACATAACCAAATAAATGGGATGAGGAAAATAAATATAATTCCTGTGGTATGGATTTGCTCACTTGTACAAATAATGTCTCACAGTGGCTTATGGAAATTGAGGGTGGGGGCATTATTGTGTAGCTCCGGTCAGTCAGAGAAGGTGACAAATTGTGGCTGATAATGAAAGATGTTGCATCTCAAATCAGGTTTCAACCTCATAAAGCCCTGCTCAAGTGCCTCCTATGTACCAAATATATTTATTTATATTTAGAATGCAATTATTGGAAAACAGTAGTGAACTCTGTATTGAGCCCTGCTGTGACAAATATTAACATTTTTTTTTTTTTGCCACTTTCAGTACTGAATGAAATGATCGTATCATTTACTGTAACTGTGTGCCATTTTAACTGTGCTGATGTTGGTATTTGATACTTTTCTTTGACTGTACCTGCAGTGGATGATGATGGGGCCACTGAACACGTTCTTGAAGGTATTGACACGCCGCCTCAGTTTCAGCAGCAGATGGGGCTCATCTGGAACGCCGTGATCTGGCCAACTCATGAACTGGATGTGGGTCACCTCTCGCTCAGAGTTCTTCTCTCTCTTCTGAGGAGAAACACATTTATTCATCTTCACTGCACAGTTAAATAGATATTTGTGTGCAGCTCCTGCAGTGAAGGTCTTTGGAAGTTGTAATAACCCAAATTTTTTCTCACATTAATCAGGTTGAGGTGGCGGATGGTGTAATCAGGACAGCAGCTCTCTGCATTCAGCTTCACAATGAACTCTTCAAAAATCTCAGCCTCTCCTAGCATGGCTGGCCAGTACTGTGCACACTTCACCTTTGAGACAACAAGTGAGAGAAAAGAGTCAAAACTTTCCGACCAGCTTATTTAGCAGTCAAGGGAAAAATGTAGGTTAAAGTTGACACGTGGGGCCTAGATTCTGCTCTTGCTTTTGTTTTTATTTAGGTATTTAGTTATTTATTTTTTAATTGACTGCAATAGTGCATCGTCACTAAAATCAACAAAACAAACTGCTGTTCTTACCTTGTTTCCCTCTTCGCAGCGTGTTACCATGACAATTATTGAAGACTGCTGCTCCCAAACCATCCTCCAGAATGCACTAACAGTCTCATCCTTTGGTCCTGTACATGCATTTTAAATTTTTACCATAAACCTCATACAGGTGCAGTGCATAGGTGTGTTAAAAAAGGGGGGTGGGGGGAATCAGTGTTCACCTTGAGCTGCGATATACTTTTTACATTCCTTGAACCCCTGAAGGACAAAAACAGTGAAAGTATAGTTTGTGTTACAAGACATTGACAACATTTACCTACAGATGTGATTTCTGAAATGTAGCATTGTGTACGTTCTGCCAGGAAGACTCAGATTTCAAAGCTTTCATTCAGCTTTACCTAATCAGCTGTACTTCTAATAGGAAGCAGCTGGTATGTATTTTGGTCATCAACTCATGGCCAATAGGAAATGTGCCATGCTATTTAAAAATATCAACTCACCTTTCTGCTGCTTGCAGTCGCTGGCTTGAACGCTACCTCCTCCACACCACCAAAGACTGTTCTAACATTCTGTACTATATCACTGTAGAGCAAAATCTTTTACTGTTTCTTGTCTTCTGACTCTTTATGCCAGAACTTACTCTGCCAACTCTTGCATAAAATGTATTTTATTCATGGGAATACAGGCAGAGGTAGAAAATGTTTGCTGTTAAAGCTCTGACCTCATCACTCCCCACAATATTTATGTAAACTTGTGCAGAAAGAGACAGGGGAGTGACCTGAATACTGTCAGACCATACAGATGGGTGCTTGGGAGGGCAAAATGAATGTGTAGCAGGATAGCAGCATTGTGTTGCATTGGACCTTTTGTACAGCATATTTGCATTAGCAGCGACACTAATAAAAAGATGTCACAGCATTAGTAAATGCAGTACTAATAGTAGCTGATGTAGTACTAGTGTAATACATGTGTTTTTCCATACATCAATGAAGCTGGCGTTGATGTAGTCACATCCTGGTTCACCATTTCCTGTGGTCAGGTGGACTCGGTTCTCATCATCTGAAATAAGAAAACATCAGACACCTCAGTGTGTGCATGGGTGTGTGAGTGCTCCAAACTGCAATGGTATGCAGGAACATGCTCATTGTTCATTACAAACAAACTGATGGCATAAGCAGAAATCACTCACATGGCAGAATATCCACATAGCGGTTCTTGGAAGTGTTGCAGGGCTTTTTAGCATCTTTCATTGGGAACCTGGAGAAAATTCTGGGGATGCTCTAGAAAGAGAAGAAGAAAACGGACCACAGATCGAGAGCAAAGTAACATTCACACCTTTTGTAATATGAATGAATGAATGAATTTAGTCGGCACACAAATTCAGCATACAAAACTCACTCACTCACACACGCATCTTCAACTGCTTACTCATATTAAGGGTCACAGGGGGCTGGAGCTTATCCCAGCAGTCATAGGGTGTGAGGTGGGGTACACCCTGGACAGGACACCAATCTGTTGCAGGGCCACATACGAGGTCTGTCAATAAAGTATAGGTCCTTTTCCTGTGGCGGAGCGTCACGGCGGCTGCGAGCCGACGCTGCAATCCGCCCGCACGTCTTTCATTTAAAAAAATCTCCTTTAACAGTGGAATATCCGGATAAAATGCTGAAACCGACTTCTTCTGAAACTTCTCTGTTCTCTCATGACGTCCTGGATCAATAGAGCCTGAAATGTGGAGGTTTTCAGCTTGAAACAGGCTGACGACGGCGCCTGAGAGCGCTGCACGACGTCTCCCACCGTGGGAAGTCCTTAAAGCGACAGTATCACCTCAAGATCTCTCATCAGCCGTTAAAATTTTCACTGAAAACCAGCTTAATTTTTCGAACCGTGTCCACTTCGATGTGTCTCACAGGTTTAGAAAAAATTTTGATCAAACAAAGCGCCAGTCTCTCAGCAACTTCTCAGACAAAGGAATTCCGACGAGGGGCTGGACGACTCCTCCCACAAGGAGTGCTCACAGGCGAATGACGTCACCGACAGGCGTGGAAAAACTCACGCATGCTCACGAGGGTTCAAGCATGTCTGACGTAAAAACATATGAATGAAATCCATATAGTTTTTGAAAAAAATAAAAAGGACCTATACTTTATTGACAGACCTCGTATAAACAAACACATTCGCACCCACACGCACACATACAGACAATTTTAAAGTTTCCAATCCACCTAACCTGCGTTTGGATGTGGGAGGAAGCTGGAGCACCTGGAGGAAACCCACACAAACACGGGGAGAACACACAAACTCCACACAGAAAGGCCAAGGGTGAGAATTGAACCCATGACCTTCTTGCTGTGAGGCAACAGTGCTAACCACTAAGCGACCGTGCTGCCAAACAAAACTCATTGTCACAAAAAAAAAAAATACAGTTAATACATGTGGCAGAAAGGGTGTAGGCAGAAACAAAAGCTTATATACCCACCCCTTCTTTTACCATAAATAATATATATATTAATTATAGTAAATATACAGTGCATCAGTACATACATTTTCCAGCAGGTAATGATGTGACAGACACCTACATTTGTCAAGTTTTCAGTAAAGTATGAGGTTGTTTTTTTCCTTCGAACAGTGCTTCACCGTTTCCACATTTTATGATACAGCCTTATTCCAAAATGGAATAAATTCATTTTTTTCCCCTCAAAATTCTACACACAACACACACCTCATAATGACAACATAATTTTTTTTTTTAATTCTTTGTCAATTTATTAAAAATAAAAAACTAAGAAAGCTCCATCAGCTTGGATGAGGAGTGTCAGTGCACAGCCATTTTCAGATCTCTCCAGAGATGTTTAGTCAGATTCAGGTCTGGACTCTGGCTGAACCATTCAAGGACATTCACAGAGTTGTCCTGAATCCATCCATCCATCCATCCATCCATCCATCCATCCATCCATCCATCCATACATACATACATACATACATACATCCATACATCCATTTTCTTCCGCTTTATCCGGAGTCGGGTTGCGGGGGCAGCAGCTCAAGCAAAGCCGCCCAGACCTCCGGATCCACACACACCTCCCCCAGCTCCTCCGGGGGAACCCCAAGGCGTTCCCAAGCCAGCCGAGAGATGTAGTCCCTCCAGCATGTCCTGGGTCTTCCCCGGGGCCTCCTCCCAATGGAATGTGCCCGGAACACCTCTCCAGCGAGGCGTCCAGGGGGCATCTGGAAAAGATGCCCGAGCCACCTCAACTGACTCCTTTCGACGTGGAGGAGCAGCAGCTCGACTCCGAGCTCCTCCCAAGTGACCGAGCTCCTCACCCTATCTCTAAGGGAGCGCCCAGCCACCCTGCGGAGGAAACTCATCTCGGCCGCTTGTACTCGCAATCTCGTTCTTTCGGTCATGAGCCAAATCTCATGACCATAGGTGAGGATCGGAACATAGATCGATCGGTAAATCGAGAGCTTTGCCCCCCAACTCAGCTCTCTCTTCACCACGACGGTCTGATACAGCGACCGCATCACTGCAGATGCTGCACCGATCCATCTATCGATCTCACGCTCCATCCGTCCCTCACTCGTGAACAAGACCCCGAGATACTTAAACTCCTCCACTTGAGGCAAGGACACTCCACCAACCTGAAGAGGGCAAAGCACCTTTTTCCGGTCGAGAACCATGGCCTCTGATTTGGAGGTGCTGATTTTCATCCCAGACACTTCACACTCGCCTGCAAACCGCCTCAGTGCACGCTGAAGGTCCTGATTTGACGAAGCCAACAGAACCACATCGTCCGCAAACAGCAGAGACGAGATTCTGTGGTTCCCAAACCAGACCTCCTCTACACCCTGGCTGCGCCTAGAAATTCTGTCCATAAAAATAATGAACAGAACCGGTGACAAAGGGCAGCCCTGGCGGAGGCCAACGTGCACTGGAAACAGGTTTGACTTACTACCGGCAATGCGAACCAAGCTCCTGCTGCGGACGTACAGGGACCGGATAGCCCTTAGCAAAGGACCCTGGACCCCGTACTCCCGGAGCACCCCCCACAGGGTGCCCCGAAGGACACGATCGAATGCCTTCTCCAGATCCACAAAACACATGTGGACTGGTTGGATGAACTCCCATGAACCCTCGAGCACCCGATGGAGCATGTAGGACGAAAACCACACTGCTCCTCCTGAATCCGAGGTTCGACCATCGGTCGAATTCTCCTCTCCAGTACTGTGGAATAGATCTTAAAGGAGTGGCTTCAGGACAGCGTCCAGCCCCTCCTGAAGCCACTCCTTTGATATCTTGGCTGTGTTCTTAGGGTCACTGTCCTGGTGAAAGTTGAACCATCACTCCAGTCTGAGGTCAAGAGCGCTCTGGAGCAGATTTTCATCTAGGATGTCTCTGTACATTGCTGCATTCATCTTTCCCTCAATCCAAATCATGTCCAATCAACTCAATTTACACCAGCTGTAGAAACATCTCAAGGATGATCAGTGGAAACTGGATGCACCTGAGCTCAATTTTGATCTTCATTGCAAAGACTGTCATATTTAGGGGTATGAAGAAATGGAATTAATTACCGGAATGCATTAAACTTATTTCAAATGAATGTTCTTTTAAGGAACTTCTAAAGCAATATTTACTGAAATAGCTAGCAATCTATTTATTTATTTATTTTTATCATTTACAGACAAGTTTTTCGTATATATATATATATATATATATATATATATATATATATATATATATATATATATATATGTATATGTATATATATATATATATATATATATATATATATATATATATATATATATATATATATATATATATATTGACCAGATGTGATGATTAATTTGACTGGAAGTTGATTGGTTTTGTTTTATTTTTTCCTTTATTATTTTTTTTTATATATTTTTGAATGCATTTTTGATTTTTGATTATTGTATATTGTGGTTGTTGTTTTGCTTTGCTGCAGCTAATGGGGATCCTAATAAATAAACAAAAAACAATAAACTGTGATTACTTATGCACATGAGATTTCTTAGTTTTTATTTATTTTTTTAATTTTCAAAAATCAAAAGAAAAAGGTTCTTTTCATATTGTCATTATGGGGTTTTGTGTGTAGAATTTTGAGGGGAAAAAATTAATTTCATCCATTTTGGAAAAAGGCTGTAACATTAAAAAAAATGTGGAAAAAAGTGAAGCGCTGTGAATACTTTCTGGACGCACCGTACACTTGACCTTCAGGGTACAAATCCAATCCTTGAGCTTTATGTGTTATTGCCTTGTTTTTATGCTATGTCTCCTTATGGGAAACCATCCACCAATTTTAAAAAGCTACCAAAAAAATTACCCCATCTTTCAAAAAACAAATGAACACTGAAAGGCATTAAATTACCTGAAACTCTGCCAGAAAAAGACGCCCATCATCAGCAAGCTTCCTCTTGTAGGTTTCCAGCAATAACTCTGCAGGTATTGGCTGCACATTCATCAAGTTCTCCTCGTCATCTACGAAACAAAACCGCTCAGCCAATCAGAAACACTTTGAATAGAATTTTTAGTGTCATACAAGCCTTACGTGTTTATCTTAAATGAAACACAGGTAGGTGGGGCTAAAGTCAGTTCAGCTGTACTTTTGTGAGTTTGGCAGTTTACAAAACAATACTGCAACATAAAAAGCGCAATCAACTTTGGAATAACTATGACATTTTCACAAACACACACACTCATCTTCAATGACTTATCAAAGATCAGGTCTCAGGGGGCTGGAGCCTATACCACCAGTCACAGGGTGTGAGGCAGGGTGCACCTTGGACAGGACGCCAGTCTGTCGCAGGGCCACATATAGACAAACACATTCACACCCACACTGACAATTTAAAGGTTCCAATCCACCTAACCTGCATGTCTTTGGATGTGGGAGGAAGCTGGAGCACCCAGAGAGAACCAACACAAACACGAGGAGAACATGCAAACTCCACACAGAGAGGCCACAGGTGGGAATTGATCCCATGACCTTCTCGCTGTGTGGTAACAGTGCTAACCACAAAGCTACTGTGTTACCTATGACATTTTCAACAAAGCTGAAATGAAAGTTAAAGCATAAGTGCAAACAAGATAGTATCTGGCACATGCTAGATGCTAGACAGTGTGGAAGTGATAGCGTCCAGTACTCATGAGACAGAATCTGAATCTACATAATATCCCCGAGTGTATATTATTGACCGTGTACAATGTGTCAGTGCCTCTGTAACAATACCCATAGATTTGATGGAAAAATAGGTTTGAACCTCAAATGGGGTGTTTCCAAATGGTGCCATCTTTGCAGAATGTGACTGCATAAACCCTGGCCAACCCATAAATGAGTAAAGAGGTGGATGGACAAAACCAATGCAACATCGATGTGATGAATGAAGCCAGACCCCCACATCTACAACCCCTGGCACAAATTATGGAATCACCAGCCTCGGACGATGTTCATTCTGTTGTTTAATTTTGTAGAAAAAAAGCAGATCACAGACATGACACAAAACTAAAGTCATTTCAAATGGCAACTTTCTGGCTTTAAGAAACACTATAAGAAATCAAGAAAAAAAGATTGTGGCAGTCAGTAACAGTTACTTTTTAGACCAATCAGAGGAAAAAAATATGGACTCACTCAATTCTGAGGAATAAATTATGGAATCACCCTGTAAATTTTCATCCCCAAAACTAACACCTGCATCAAATCACATCTGCTCGTTGACATTGACCCTATGTCATGAAATTGACCCTATGTGTCTTTTTGCAAGGAATGTTTTCACAGTTTTTGCTCTATGGCAAGATGCATTATTATCTTGGAAAAATGATTTCATCATCCCCAAACATCAGAAAAGTGTCCAAAATATCAACATAGACTTGTGCATTTATTGATGATGTAATGACAGCCATCTCCCCAGTGCCTTTACCTGACAAGCAGCCCCATATCATCAATGACTGTGGAAATTTACATGTTCTCTTCAGGCAGTCATCTTTATAAATCTCATTGGAACGGCACCAAACAAAAGTTCCAGCATCATCACCTTGCCCAATGCAGATTCGAGATTCATCACTGAATATGACTTTCATCCAGTCATCCACAGGCCACGATTGCTTTTCCTTAGCCCACCTTGTTTTTTTTTTCTGTTTAGGTGTTAATGATGGCTTTCATTTAGCTTTTCTGTATGTAAATCCCATTTCCTTTAGGCGGTTTCTTACAGTTTGGTCACAGACGTTGACTCGTTTCCTCCCATTCGTTCCTGATTTGTTTTGTTGTGCATTTTCAATTTTTGAGACATATTGCTTTAAGTTTTCTGTCTTGATGCTTTGATGTCTTCCTTGGTCTACCAGTATGTTTGCCTTTAACAACCTTCCCATGTTGTTTGTATTAGGTCCAGAGTTTAGACACAGCTGACTGTGAACAACCAACATCTTTTGCAACATTGCGTGATGATTTACCCTCTTTTAAGAGTTTGATAATCCTCTCCTTTGTTTCAATTGACATCTCTCGTGTTGGAGCCATGATTCATGTCAGTCCACTTGGTGCAACAGCTCTCCAAGGTGTGATCACTCCTTTTTAGATGCAGACTAATGAGTAGATCTGATTTGATGCAGGTGTCAGTTTTGGGGATGAAAATTTACAGGGTGATTCCATAATTTATTCCTCAGAATTGAGTGATTCCATATTTTTTTCCTCTGCTTGGTCTAAAAACGTAACCGTTACTGACTGCCACAATCTTTTTTTCTTGATTTCTTATAGTGTTTCTTAAAGCCAGAAAGTTGCCATTTGAAATGATTTTAGTTTTGTGTCATGTCTGTGATCTGCTTTTTTCTACAAAATTAAACAACTGAATGAACATCCTCCGAGGCCAGTGATTCCATAATTATTGCCAGGGGTTGTACTGTTAAGTCTTCAATCTCCAAACCATAAGTCAGAACAAGATCTAAAGTATGATTAAAGTGGTGGGTGGACTCATTTACATTTTGAGTGAAGCCAACTGAGTCTAATAATAGATTAAATGCAGTGTTGAGGTTGTCATTCTCAGCATCTGTGTGGATGTTAAAATCGGCCACTATAATTATCTTATCTGAGCTAAGCACTAAGTCAGACAAAAGGTCTGAAAATTGACAGAGAAACTAACAGTAATGACCAGGTGGACGATAGATAACACCAAATAAAACTGGTTTTTGGGACTTCCAATTTGGATGGACAAGACTAAGAGTCAAGCTTTCAAATGAATTAAAGCTCTGTCTGGGTTTTTGATTAATTAATAAGCTGGAGTGGAAGATTGCTGCTAATCCTCCCCCTCGGCCCATGCTACGAGCATTCTGACAGTTAGTGTGAGTCGGGGCTGTTGACTCATTTAAACTAACATATTCATCCTGCTGTAACCAGGTTTATGTAACGCAGAATAAATCAATATGTTGATCAATTATTATATCATTTACTAACAGGGACTTAGTAAATGACAAGGGTTGTAGTACTTACCAAACAAGCAGAGGCTAACAGATTCATTTTGGCTTAAGTATTTAATTAACACATGTTTTTGTGGACTGGATGGTGGTTTTCATAACTGGTGGTGGCTTGGGTGCAGGTGTTAACAATTATGACCAGAATATTGCCTCAGTAACAACAACCAGAGCGACCATATCACCAGCTATCAATACCTGCTAATGTTGCCAGTGGCGGTCCTAGAGTGATTTACTCCCCGGGCAAAACCCCCTGCGTGCGCCCCCCCCACCCGCGCACACTAACGTGGCCACCACCTCTGCCCCACCACCCATGAAAACACTAACTTCGTCTAGAACCCCCACAATCCCACAAATTAACTCACAACAGCTATTTTCAAGAACAAATTTCCAGTTTTAATGAATACTGCAATAACAAACACAAAGAAATTGGCACAGTCTAATGTGTCATCACCCATGGACTTATCTGCAATGATCATCTCAAACGTTTGCAGGAGGGCATCATAATTGTTTGCCACAGTGCTCACTATCCGTGATGTGAAATTCCATCGAGTAGGAGCATTTCTGGGCAACCTTGAGCAGCCTGCAGACTCAAGAAAAGACATCCTCTTTGTGGATTTTGAGAAAAATGTGGCAAACCCATAGAGTGTTGCAAAAAATATTCTGCACTCAGATAAGCATTTAGCCCCCTGAGACAGAACCAGGTTCAGTCTGTGTGCATAGCAATGCACAAACATTGCACTGGGGGCTATTGCTTTAACTTTGGCCTGCAAACCATTGAGAGATGAAGCCATGACAGCAGCCATGGCTTCTTCGTAAGGAAGACTATCAAATGGCTTTGCCAAAATCCGGTCCACAACATTCAAATTGTCTGCCATTATATGCAGTTTGCTACCTAGCTAGCTCATTAGCTGGGACTGGCACGAGGCTAATGTGAAGTTTGTCCGCCTGTGAGTGCTTTGTGACGGTGAAGGAGCTCAGCAGCACCCGCTGCTCAGTAGGGACAGAAACTGCGATAGAAGTCAGAGTGATAGAAGTCAGTCAACAAACACAAGCAGCTACAAAAAAAACACCAGAAATAGAAGCTCGATTTGTCGCTAGTCGTTTTTAACAAAGAAAATGCCGCTAAGAGGATTAGGAAAGTCTCCGGTTCAACTCATAAAAGAATGAAAATTAAAAAATGCTCCCACGGATGTTTACACCAAAAGATCGCTGATTCGCTCATTTTGCTGTCAATCAAAAAGGGATTCAGCCTCAGACAGATCAGCCAATCATCATGCAGAAGCTGAGCGTCCGGGTCAGCCGAGGCCAGCCCACTGCCCCATAGACCCCCAGACACGCTGAGCGTCCGATGGGCGGGACAAAGCCCAGCATTTATCCAATGACTCGTCTCGTTTCGCTGCAGTCTTTGTTTCGCTACCGTTTATAGCACTGTGAAGCTGCGGGAATGAGTGAGAGGAAAGCCGCCATGGGACGGGAAGGTGGGGGGCGCCGCTCTGCCGTAACGTAACGTAACCACGAACCCCCCCGTCAGGACAACCCCCCCACCCCCTTTTTTTTTTTTTGACCGTTTTTTTTTTCCGCACGGTCGTGCCGCCTCCAGGACCGCCCCTGAATGTTGCTAACATACAAATTAAGTAATAGTAAAATTTCAATAAAAGGAAATACTGGAGCACAGATGTCTTTGATGGTGTGTTAGTACAATTAACTACACAGAAAGCCATATTATCTTAGATACTTGTAATAAAAAGCTCAGAACGGGAAAACACAGCTGAGTGTACAGCAACTAGCAGTGGCTTCAACCCCCTGATACGCTAGCTGTCACTGAAAAGGACTACATCACTAATTATTTCCAACTTTATGGCTTAAAATAACTAGATGAGCTATAATAAAATCTCCCCCACGTGTAGAATTATACAATTGCTATATGTAAGCTAAACCATCACAGTAAGGACTAAAAAGTTGTGCAAAGTTTCTCAATATCACCACTAGGAGTCACCAAAAGCACTACTACAGTACAAAGAAGAATCTAAATCAAACTCACTTGCTGTCTGAATGAGCATCATGCTTTCAGTCATGTCACTGTGAAGAAATCAAAATGTTTCACGGAACTTAATTTATACAGAATATAAAACAGAATAAACTGGTCAGCATGACACATTTTTAAGGCATCCACATGAACAACAGACATGAATACTGCCTAATGCCGCGCTCACACCGGGCGCGACGCGAGCGACAGCAGCGACAGGTTGCCATGTAATCCCTATGGAAGGAGGTGTTGTGGCGCCAAGCCACGCAATGCGATGCAATGGCCGCGAATGAAGCGACGCGAGTGAAGCGATTTTGAGTGATTGGCGCATTTGTGGCGCGATATTGTGTTGCGTCACATTGTGTTGCGTCACATTGTGTTGCCCTCCTCCCCAAGTTGAAAAATCTGAACTTTTTCATCTTGTCGTGCCGCGATGACCAATCAGGGACTGGATATGTAGTGACGTGGAGATGTCTGGAGTGTGACTGAGTTGGATGTGAACATGTCCTGTCTCTGGTAGCCAGCCTGTGAGCAGGACTTATGTCCCTTTTGTCCTTTATTTCACAATTATGACAGAGTTTGGGGGAAGAGCGAGCTGCAGCTCCGCAGCAGACAGCGGAGAGTTTCTTTGGTCTTTCACATGCGCATGCGAGCGAATCATCCGTGAAGATTTTATTTATTAACTACACAGATGTGTAATAAAACCAATGGTGACTGGTTTATAACACAATTATGACAGACTTTGGGGGAAGAGCGAGGAGCAGCCCCACAGCAGGGGCAGCGGAGTTTTTTTTTTTATTGTTTACATGTGCGTGCGTGAACGGGACAGGAGGTCCTCAAACTGCGTCCTGCAGAGGCGGAAGGACCGCTGAAAGCGGCCGTCATCCAGACACAGCTCCTGCAGCAAATAATGATACTCCCCGTGAGGATGTTTTGAATCCAGAAATGGCGCCGCTGGCGACATTTGTCAGCTTTCCACAACAATTAAGAGCACAGCAAGGTCTGTCATGCTAACTTGACTGACAACCGGAGCTGGTGAGTGGAATGGAAGCTCCTCCTATTTGATGATGCACTGGGGTGAATTTTTGCAGCGAAACGCGATGGACGCAAATTTATGGCGTCTGGTCGCGCCCGGTGTGAACGCGGCATAACAATGCAATCAAACGCCATTCAGTGGAAAGCCACAAACACGAACTCACAGAGGGGGTTTTTTGTGTACAAAAATCAAAGCATAAACAATGAGACTGAGGAACAAAACGATCTTTACTGGGACTTTCTGTGCTTCAGAATGAAGATCTTGTAGATGACCAGAAGAAGAGCCACAGATGTGAGGATGATGAGGAAGATCAGAAAACCAATGACAGCTTTGTTATTGTCTGTAAAATAATAACCATAAGAACAGAAAATCATCAAAGGGTTGGCTGAGATCTACACTGTTTGAATGAATTAATGTGAAGAAAATAGTGACATGACATTAAATAGAACATACAGGTAGTTGAAACAGTAGTTCTCTTGGAGTGGCTCATAAAGCGCCCATTGAAGGCAAACACCTGGGTGGGGGATTAGAGAAGCATATTTCTTTATTATGTGTTACTACAGTTACAGCAGCATTCAAACATTTGGGACCTTTTGGATTTTTACATATTTGAATTTCTTGATGACATCAAATTACAAGAAAGAGAAAATAATTCACCCGGTCTCACACAAGTAAATCTGTACTTTTACAACCAGATTTTTCAGGCAAGTCAGGGGATGGATACATTAACATTTCAAAGTCACAAAATACATTTATGGCTTCATTTGCGTCAATTAGGGATGCACCGAGCACTTTTTTACAGACTGCGTACAAGTACATACATTTGAGTACTCGTCGATACCGAGTACCGACAAGAAAACTCAATGATACCATTACAGTTTTATGATGACTTTAAAAACATGCTTTATTCATCAGTTGTTCCTTACTTTTTGACTGTAACTGCTATCAATATCATTAGCTTTGTTTTTATTTACAAACATTTCACTTAAATCATGTAAATTCACTTTTTGATGACAACATGCATTTCTCCTGTCGTGAATGTACTGAAAATACCCATAATGCACTGGACACAGCATGTCTACACTAAAACCTTAAAAATTAGTGCATTACTTTAAAACTAAAACATATATCAGATATTTTCACTTTACAAAACTTCAGAAGTGACGTTAATTTAAATAACGTATCCGAAATTAGTTTGGTTAAAATTTTAAACATAAGTTAAAACTGTATGCCTCTGGATGACTTGGGTGATATTGCCAGCAACCCAGTATACAACCCCTGGCAAAAATTATGGAATCACCGGCCTCGGAGGATGTTCATTCAGTTGTTTAATTTTGTAGAAAAAAAGCAGATCACAGACATGACACAAAACTAAAGTCATTTCTAATGGCAACTTTCTGGCTTTAAGAAACACTATAAGAAATCAGGAAAAAAAAATTGTGGCAGTCAGTAACGGTTACTTTTTTAGACCAAGCAGAGGGAAAAAAATATGGAATCACTCAATTCTGAGAAAAAAAAAAATGGAATCATGAAAAACAAAAGAACGTTCCAACACATCACTAGTATTTTGTTGCACCACCTCTGGCTTTTATAACAGCTTGCAGTCTCTGAGGCATGGACTTAATGAGTGACAAACAGTACTCTTCATCAATCTGGCTCCAACTTTCTCTGATTGCTGTTGCCAGATCAGCTTTGCAGGTTGGAGCCTTGTCATGGACCATTTTCTTCAACTTCCACCAAAGATTTTCAATTGGATTAAGATCCGGACTATTTGCAGGCCATGACATTGACCCTATGTGTCTTTTTGCAAGGAATGTTTTCACAGTTTTTGCTCTATGGCAAGATGCATTATCATCTTGAAAAATGATTTCATCATCCCCAAACATCCTTTAAATTGATGGGATAAGAAAAGTGTTCAAAATATCAACGTAAACTTGTGCATTTATTGATAATGTAATGACAGCCATCCATTGATAATGTAATGACAGCCATCTCCCCAGTGCCTTTACCTGACATGCAGCCCCATATCATCAATGACTGTGGAAATTTACATGTTCTCTGCAGGCAGTCATCTTTATAAATCATTGGAACGGCACAAACAAAAGTTCCAGCATCATCACCTTGCCCAATGCAGATTCGAGATTCATCACTGAATATGACTTTCATCCAGTCATCCACAGTCCACGATTGCTTTTCCTTAGCCAATTGTAACCTTGTTTTTTTCTGTTTAGGTGTTAATGATGGCTTTCGTTTAGCTTTTCTGTATGTAAATCCCATTTCCTTTAGGCGGTTTCTTACAGTTTGGTCACAGACGTTGACTCCAGTTTCCTCCCATTCGTTCCTCATTTGTTTTGTTGTGCATTTTCAATTTTTGAGACATATTGCTTTAAGTTTTCCATCTTGACACTTTGATGTCTTCCTTGGTCTACCAGTATGTTTGCCTTTAACAACCTTCCTATGTTGTTTGTATTTGGTCCAGAGTTTAGACACAGCTGACTGTGAACAACCAACATCTTTTGCAACATTGCGTGATGATTTACCCTCTTTTAAGAGTTTGATAATCCTCTCCTTTGTTTCAGTTGACATCTCTCATGTTGGAGCCATGATTCATGTCAGTCCACTTGGTGCAACAGCTCTCCAAGGTGTGATCACTCCTTTTTAGATGCAGACTAACGAGCAGATCTGATTTGATGCAGGTGTTAGTTTTGGAGATGAAAATTTACAGGGTGATTCCATAATTTATTCCTCAGAATTGAATGCGTTCATATTTTTTTCCCTCTGCTTGGTCTAAAAAAGTAACCGTTACTGACTGCCACAATTTTTTTTCTTGATTTCTTATAGTGTTTCTTAAAGCCAGAAAGTTGCCATTTGAAATGACTTTAGTTTTGTGTCATGTCTGTGATCTGCTTTTTTTCTACAAAATTAAACAACTGAATGAACATCCTCTGTGGCCGGTGATTCCATAATTATTGCCAGGGGTTGTAGGGAAAGAAATTAGCTTTTTTTTTCTGTGACCAGTTTTCCTTTGTCTGCAGAGGATAGAGTGATTTCTCCTGGAACCAGCTCTCCTCTGTTTGCAGAGGATAAAATTGTACATCTACTACAAAACATTGAACAGGTAGGTACTCAAATCTTTGATACCAGACTTCATAAATATTTGCAACTGTAAAGCTTTGTTCACCACACTTACAAAAATATGTTAGTGATTTAAAAATTATCAGACCAAAATTTATCGGAAGATAATTAGTCTGCTGATGGTTTTCAAAATTAACTGAAAAGCTAATCCGATAATGAAAACATCAGCTTCGATAATTAGCGGTTAGCGGATTAGCGGAACTGTGCCCACCACTGCTGTTGACATTAATCGTGTTTTTTTTTTTTTAAACAGACATGACACTGCCAGACATTTCACTGAACCTGTGGACTTCAACACAACAAAATATGCCACACCAGGAACAGAACTGAAACTGTCCATCAATAACTTCATTTATGTCTGTGAGGACTAAAAGCCTTTTTTGAAAACGTGAGGGACAGATTCTTTTTGATGAAAAGAAATTTCTCTGCGTTATCAGCTGTGAGCCTGTTTCTGTTTTATCTGCAATCTACAATGTGAGACACTGAGCTAAACAGCCTTTCACTCTCCACACTATTTTTTTAAAACTTTTAATTAGATACGTACTGGTAACATACACAAACACAAACCGTATGTTTTTTTGACAGACACATTGACAGACACATTTCAACATATGAGTAAATTACATGAAAGCCTGTAAAAATCCATAAATTAGCTGCATCATTGTTAAGCCGCAGTGTTCAAAACGTATAGAAAAAAGTAGCAGCTTATGGTCCGGAAATTACGGAGCGTGTGTGAAAATCCCAGCCCAGTCTCACGTTTTTTTTTTTATGCTCCTGACACGAAATGATTCAAATTTTCGTGACAGGTTTTTTTTTTTTAACTCACTATTATTAACCCTACTCCTACCCCCACCCTAACCAAAACTACCCCAACCCCCCGCTTCACTTTTAATTTCATGCAGCCATCATGGAATGTATTAGAATGAATTTGTGCTGCCGTGATGAAAATGTGGCGCTTTTCATCAGAATATCACAAACCAATAGATTAATGTTATGTGTCGGACGCAGCTCGGAGAACCGACCAGCGTTTGAAGGACCCAGTATGAAATAAGCAGAGCACGGTACAAAGGATAACTGAATTTAATACATAACAGTGATACAAAAAATAACAAAAGAAAGTGCGGTCTGGCGTGGTGCGCTCCCAGCAGCGCTAACGGTCCGGAGCCAGAAGCTGTTCGGACCCAAGGACCCCGCCGACACCCCCCAGGTGGCTGCAACAAACCGAGTCTGTGAAAGAAGGAACCATTATGTGAGTCCACACTCTACACACAGAGAGAACACTTAAAGGTGTACAAACAGCAAACACTTCCTGGCTTGATTACTAATCAGCTTCCCAACCTGCAGGCATGGAACATCCAGTTCACAAAACTCCACTGCAGTGGAAGCCGATACATGACTAACGTACAGCTCAATATAATAAGGTGTGAGGGACACCACATTTACTGACTGTATAAACGTTAGTCACAAAATCTAACATACCTCAGGAAGTGTGCTGACGAGCGTGAGACCTCACCCCCTCCTCTTTCACAGACCGTGCATCAAACCCTGGACGTTCTCTGCATCCACTGATGATGAGATGGCTCCTGAGACGACGATCTCACCCGTCTGGTCACAAGGTCGAGTCTCTGGCAAATACACACTGTATACTCCAGTCTTAAATGCCACCATGTTCCAATCCATATAGATGCACCTCAGCTGTGAGTCCTGACGAGCCGCAGGTGATCAGGGTGAGGTCCTGATAACCTCAGCAACACAGCCACTCAGTCCCAAATGCAAGCCACCTGGAAGGAAAAACAAAAGACAGAAACAAAAAGGCAGCCAGGCCCCCCAGCCATACAACAGATTAATGTATGTTTTGTGCTGCTGAATCATGACTTGCCGTGAGACTGGGTTGGAAAATCCTCCACTGAGAGGTTGACGTCATGCTGCTGTAAAGAGGTATCAGGTGTCGTAGTATCGGAGAAGTTTTATGATTACAAGTACAAGTAAATGGATACAGGATCGGGACAATACCCAATACTGGTATCAGGATCAGTGCATCCCTAATGTCAGTCATTTAAAAATAGAAACAGTATGGTACTGCTGGGTAAATCTGTCTGGAGTAGACAGTTCTGTGACTGTGCAGGAAGGAAACTCATGAGAGAAGCCACTGAGATACCCATGACAATTCTGAAGGAGTTATAGGCTTTTTGTGGCTGTGATTGGAGAGACTGTGCAAAATGCAACTTTTGTATGTTGCACCACCACTTACACAACTTCGTGGTGATGTGGAACAGAGAAGGACTTTGTTGAAACAAAACAGATCAAATCTAGCATCCAGTGTCCTGTGTGTCAAACAGCAAACAGCAGCTGAAAAGTCAGAGGTTCTTTTTAAGAAAATCCTTCTCTAATCCACTAAACCGTGAAGATGAAGTTACACTGTTTGCAGTTTCTCCAATTACAGCCACAGAATCCTATATCTTCTTCAGAGTTGTCAAGTGTGTCTTGGTGACTTCCTTCACAAGTCATCTTCCACAGTCAGTCAGTTCAGTGACGTGGAAGTGTTCCTTTATCCATCCTGTGACTTGTCTTCAAAAAAAGCAAAAAAAAAAAAAAAAAAGTCTGTAAAAGTGAAATTTTTGTTCTCATACACAATACTCCCCATATATGCATTCCATTCCATTGCCATAAAGATTTGATTTAAATTGCATTGTGTGGTTGAGATTTTTTGTCACTGTGTGTTTAAAGGACATAAGGTTTTTAACATTGTAATATTTTTAACACTTATGGTTAAAAATGTACACGTGTAAAGCACGAAGGTTCCCAAATGTTTGTATGCAACAGGTAAACAAATGTGAGGAAAACTTACAAAAAATATTTTGTAGCAAAGAGCAAAAAGTGAAATTATACAAACCTCCACTGTGTAGGTGGTGTGGTAGCTTAGATCCCGGAATTCAAATTGGCATTCTGTTTGGTTATTTGTTTTTAAAAATGTGTTATCATCATAAATTTTTGCCATTAATTTCCCATCAGATGCATAAAAGGTTCCGGAATGCAAACAGGATACTGATGCCGCATTGTTGTCTGACAGTTTCGCTGACAGATTTTCAACAGGGTCTGGCACTGCATCAACATAAAGAGGAGTTCCACACTTACTGTCAGATAAACTGAGTTAACATTTTACAATGGTATTAAACAGTAACTTCAACTATAATCAGCAAATACTCAAAAAAAAAATGCTTCTTGGCATTAGTTTGTATAAATTGAATTACTGAGTATTTCAGCATGAAAAAACAAGGTTTTTGCATATTCACATTTGAGCAAGTTGATAGCTTAGAAAATGTTCACCATTTTAAAAAATATTCACCATTTTTAAAAATAGTTGGACATAGGTTGACAATGGTTTTAAAATAAAAAGTTCTATTCTAACACTGGAATTGCAGCGTATAATTCCTTCTGATTTAAGTGAAATAAATTTAAAACAAAAAAAATTTAACATAATTTGCATGGACATTTCTAAGTAGACTGGAAATAAAATAAAGAAGTTAGAATAACTTAAATTAAATAAGTTGGCTACCTAATGACACCAAAACCATTTAATTAAGTTGCTACAACTTAGTTAACCTTGTGGAGGACAAAGCAAATCAAGTGTATCAAACCACTTAATGAAATATTTTGCCAAACTTGAGTTAGTCTGATGATAAAAGTCTCATGGCATGACCTGGAATTACTTAAAGATTCATGCAATTTATTCCATATTTTTAAAAAATGAGCAGTGTAACATTTTTAGAGTGAAGTTGATCCAGCAAATATAAGCATATAAACTAAAACTTAGTTATTTAGCATTCAGTTTTTGTCTATATTTTGTCTGCTCTCTCAGTTCAGTATTAAGAACCTACAGAATTAGAATGCATATTTCTATGTTGTCCTGATTGTAAATACTGCATTTCAGACACAACACTAAAACCTGAGAAGTTAGTTGTACTCATAAATACTGAGGACAGCGGTACCTCAAATGTTTTGAATTCAATAAACTCAAATGATTTGAGAATCAAAATGTATTTTATTATTTAAAACAAACTTGGTTAATTAGTGCTGAATTAACTTAGAGGAGCAAGACAATGCTCCTCTAATACGAGGAAGAGGAAACCTTGACCTGGCCGGAGGAAGTCCGGGGCCCCATCTGGAGCCAGGCCCGGATGGAGGGCCCGTCAGCGAACACCTGGTAGCCGGGCTTGCCACGGAGCCTGGTTGGGCACAGCCCGAAAATGCAATGTGGATTTTCTGTGTCCACAGGAACCGCTGGGGTCAGGTGCGTGGTCCCATAGATGGCAATGAAAGTTGAGGGCCTCGATGGACCAGACCTGGGCGGCAGAAGCTATCTCTGGGGGCATGGAACGTCACATCAATGTGGGGGAAGGAACCAGAGGTTTGCGGGGGTGGACGCTATCTGGTGGGCCTCGCCTCCATGCACAGCTGCGGCTCTAGAACCAGTCTCCTTGATAGGGGTTAGACCTTATTCCTCTGTGGAGTTGCCAAAGGGTGTGAGGCACCGGGCGGGCGTGGCGATATTCACAAGTACCCGGCTGAGCGGTGCTACATTGGAATTTAGATGAGAGCGCCACCTCTCTGCACCTTCGGGTGGCAGCGGGAAAACTCTGACTGTTGTTTGTGCATATGCACCAAACAGCATTTTGGAGTATTTGGCATTGTTGGAGTCCCTGAATGGAGTCCTGTATGAGGGTCCAATAGAGGAACTCCATTGTCCATTGTTCTGCTGCAGGACTTCAACGTATACATGGGCATTGACAGAGACGCCTAGAGAGGCATGATTAGGAAGAACGGCCTCCTTAACTGTATCTTAACTGGAGCAGTTGTTTGCTGTTGGACTTCTGTGCTAGTCATGGCTGTCCATAATGAACAAGGATGCTCATAAGTGTATATGGTACCAGAGCACCCTAGCCCGAAGGTCTCTGACTGATTTTGTGATTGGATCATCTGATCTGAGGACACATGTTCTGGACACTCAATGAAGAGTGAGGCAGAGCTGTCAACTGATCACCATCTGGTAGTGAGTTGGATCAGAGGGTGGGGGAGGACTTTGCACAGACCTTGCAAGCCCAAACAGATAGTGCGGGTGAACTGGGAACGTCTGGAGGAGCCCCACTGTCCAACAGATCTTCAAGTCACACCTTCGGAGGAGCTTGTTTGACATCCCTGTGGAGGTTGGGGGCATTGAATCAGAATGGGCAATGTTAAAAGCTTCCACTGCTGAAACTGCAGCAGGGAGCTGTGACCTGAAGGTCTTAGGTGCCTCAAGGGGTGGCAACCCTCAAACACTGTGGTGGACACCGGTGGTCAGGGAAGCCATCCAAATGAATAAGGAGTCCTTCCGGGATATGCTATCTAGGAGGACTACGGAGGCAGTTGCAAGGTACCGACAGGTCCAAAGGGCGGCAACCTTTGCTGTGAGGGGTGCAAAGCAGCGAGTGCGGGAGGAGTTCAGAGTAACCATGGAGAAGGACTTTCTGTCGGCACCAAGGTGCTTCTAGCGCACCGT
Source organism: Thalassophryne amazonica (assembly GCF_902500255.1). NCBI lineage: Eukaryota > Metazoa > Chordata > Actinopteri > Batrachoidiformes > Batrachoididae > Thalassophryne > Thalassophryne amazonica. The sequence goes on along the minus strand of NC_047112.1, from coordinate 63,843,376 downwards.
GAGGCACCTCAGGAAGGGAAAACTGGGAACCATCCAAGCTGTCTACAGTAAAGATGGGACTCTGTTGACCTCAACTGAGGAGGTAATTGGGCACTGGAAGAAACATTTTTGAGGAACTCCTGCATCAGACTGGAGTGCCCTCTATAGTTGGGGCAGAGCTGGAAGCTGATGGGGGATCATTATCAATTTCTCTGGTGGAAGTCACTGAGGTAGTCAAACAACTCCACAATGGCAAAGTCCCTGGGGTTGATGAGAACCATCAAGAAATACTGAAGGCTCTGGGTGTGGAGGGACTGCCTTAGATGAGATGTCTCTTCAACATTGTGTTGAGGTCTGGGACAGTGTCTAAGGAGTGGCAAACTGGGGTGGTGGTCCCCATATTTAAAAAAGGGGACCAGAGAGTGTGTTCCAATTACAGGGTCATCACACTAATCAGCCTCCCTGATAAAGTCTACACTAGGGTGCTGGAAAGGAGGGGTTCGGCCAATAGTTGAACCTCAGATTGAAGAGGAACAATGTGGGTTCCATCCTGGACCAACCAACCAGCTCTTCACTTTCACAAGGATCCTAGAGGGGCCTGGGAGTATGTCCATCCGCATGTGTTTGTGAATTTGGAGAAGGCATATGATTGGGTACCCCGGGAGATACTGTGGGAGGTGCTGTGGGAGCATGGAGTGGGGGGGGGGGTCCCCTTCTCAGGGCCATCCAATCTCTGTACTCACAAATTGAGAACTGTATTTAGAACCTCGGCAGTAAGTCGGACTCGTTTCCGGTGGGGGTTGGCCTCCGCCAGGTCTGCGCCTCGCCACCAATCTTGTTTGTGAATTCATGGACAGGATAACAAGGCGTAGTCGGGGGGAGGAGGGTCTTCAGTTTGGTGGGCTCAGGGTCTCATCACTGCTTTTTGCAGATGATGTGGTCCTGTGGGCTTCATCGGCCTGTGACCTCCAGCACTCACTGGGTCAGCTTGCAGCCAAGTGTGAAGCAGCTGGGATGAGGATCAGCACCTCTAAATCTGAGGCCATGGTTCTCAGCAGGAAGCCGATGGATTGCCTACTCTCGGAACGGAATGACGTCTTGCCCCAATTGAAGGAGTTCAAGTACCTCGGGTCTTGTTCATGAGTGAGAGGACAATGGAGCGTGAGATTGGCTGGAGAATCAGCACAGCAGGGGCGGTGTTGCATTCGCATTGCCATAGTGTTGTGACAAAAAGGGAGCTGAGCCAAAACGTGAAGCTCTCGATCTACTGGTCAATCTTCACTCCTACTCTCACCTATGGTCATGAGGGTTGGGTCATGACTGAAGGAACTAGATCACAGGTACAAGCGGCCAAAATGAGTTTCCTCAGGAGGGTGGCTGGTGTCTCCCTTAGAGATGAGGGGAGAAGCACAGTCATCTGTGAAAGGCTGACAGTACAGCAGCTGTTCCTTAGTTTTGAAAAGACCCAGCTGAGGTGTTTTGGGCATCTGGTAAGGATGCCCCTGGGCTCCTCCCAATCTGAGGAGTTCCAGCCACGTCCATCTTGGAGGAGTCCCCGGGGAAGACCCAGGACTAGGTGGAGAAATTATATCTCCACACTGGGCCGGGAACGTCTCGGGATCCCCCAGTCAGAGATGGTTAATGCGGCACGGGAGAGGGAAGTTTGGGGTCCCCTGCTGGAGCTGTTGCCCCTGCGACCCAACCCTGGATAAGCAGTTGAAGCTGATGATGAGCATGAGCAAGACAATGCTAAAGTCCCAATAATTTTAACCATTTCGACATAAACGTGGAAACAGGCAGATATTGAGATGATGGCCTTTTGGACTGAGGACAAACTGTAGCACCAACTGAATCATAGTCATCAATTTTGAAATTAATTTCTTCCACATCTGTTTCTTTTTTACATGTCTTAGTGAGGCAGGAAAAAAATTCAAATAGATGTAACAATTTTGGCACAATAGTTCTCAAAGGTATTCTGGTCAAATCTGCCATGCCGGGACCAGTGCTAGGTGTCTCTTCATAAATAAATAAATAAATAACTAAATAACATAAATTTTATATATATATAAAATTATAAAATATATATATATATATATATATATATATATATATATATATATATATATATATATATATATATATATATATATATATATGTGTGTGTGTGTGTGTGTGTGTGTGTGTAAATTTAAAATTGATCTTCACTAACACTCACTGTAGCTGTTGCTGAAGTCAAATTTAACTAAATATGTTTACTTTAATTGTAGTGAGACATATATGATGAATATTCAGATGGATTCAAGAGAATTTTTGAGTGTTTTCAGAAGGATGTTTATTTGACATTGTACATTATCCTATTTCAATATTTTGTATTTATTTATTTATTGTTTATTATTTAGTTATTATTTAATTTTATTAATTTTTATTTATATGTATTATTCATGCTAAGCTATGATAAGAATTGTCCACAATGCTTAGAACATTTCTTGCCACTAGGAGGGCGCTGTTATATTCTTGAGCATAGCTAACTAATCACTGATTAATCTTTTTACTACATAGGTCATGAAAGTATGGTGATTACTTACCTCCAATATCAGTTTTGGTGTCCAATTCTTTACGTTCGGCAACTTTTTCATCATTGTAGAACGGTTGAACAAAACACTTATAATCGATGAATGGTGTCAGTCCAGGGACCTTACATGTTCCTTCGTTTGGATTTTTGCTCTCTGCATCTGTCATAGAGTTTGGATCTTTGCTCTCTGCATCTGTCATTGAATTTCCATGAACTGTTTTGTGTGGAAAAACAAAATAAAAATTTTGAGAGATTTCAATCAACAAAGCAAAGATTGGTCTTTTGTTATTTTGCACATTAAATATGAAGCTCTGCAGTTCTGTAACAGACTATTCACCGTAATGATTAATAGCAGGTGTTATGGCATGACTTCAAATTCATAAGAACTTTAAGTGTGCAATATTCAAGATCTACTCCACTTAAAAATATATAAGGATTTTAACATATTTCTTTTTTGCTGTGATGTTGGACCGGACAATGACAAAAAGTGCCTTCAAATAAGTCAATACGCTATTGTAATAATTTCCCTTCAAATTATGAATATGGCTTTGTGTCAGTAATGACTTCATAAATAATTTAAACAATTATAATAATGTAAAATGCGTGAGTTTTATGCAGTATTATTAGAATGAGCTTTCCAAGTAAGATGTCTGATGTTACTAGCGTTATGAGAAATCAGCTTCTCTGTTTTCTTTGTGGTAATGTTTGAATGTGACTGTATTTGCTCACCAATGAAAACTACATTATTATACTTTAATGTAAATTTGGAAGTGGGTCAAATAAAACACACTAGATTTCAGAAATTAGCTGAAGAAACTGGCAAAAAGGCAGGTGCCACTAACAACGTGTGTCTGGGAATTAAGTAGCTAACACTACCATAAACAACAACGTTACCATTAGCAATTCATTGAAAATGTCATCATCAGCTTGTAAAAGTGGCATTAACATCAGCAGTTTTTTAATTTGCTCATTGACTTTCAAACTCTCACCTTTTGGAGAAAGTTAGATAACATTCGTTTGATAATAGAAGGAGCTAACTCACAGATGGACAAATTAATTAAAATTTTTTTGTTGTGCTGCATTTCAATAAGAGTGTGATGAACTGTCTTTGGAATTTTGTTTTATGTACATCCTCTGTGTCATGTTAATGTATTAGATTATACAGTTGAAATTGGTCTTTTATGGATCAGATATAGTAGATTAAGTCCTTGGTGAAGTTTATAATTATTTGTTTTTAGCCTAGGCTATAATTCATTAGTATGATACCACCTCCAATAGGAGGTCTATGGATAGCGTTTTAATCCTAGACCCTGAAAAACAAAGTCTGCTCTTAAAGTTGGCCCCATGCTGGATAAGTGTGGATTATCTCAGTTAGCTGCAGTTGGGTTGGTGGGTTAAGACGTAGTTATTCTGCATTCATATGGATATTTTAATCCATGCATTTGTCATTGGTGTAGACATAGCAGAACATATGTGCTCAGGTTGATATAATACAAAAGCAACTATGCAAACTAAAGTATGTGATACAAAATCATAGTTGTAAATGTTGGCTTGTGGGCTTTAGAAATATAGTTCTGACATTTTTAAATATATGGCCACAAGAGAGAACATTATAACAACAACAACAAAAAAAAATTAAAAAACTATTTCTGCAGTGGCTCATTAATTAGCCATGCGTAAATGCTTATGTTGTTCAAACAGGTTAACTCTGAGGAGTACATTTGTGTCATATTTCACCTATATTTTCTTAATCTCCTACAAACAACAAATCTATCATGTAGAGAATGATCTCAGACAACTTGCACCTGATGGTCACTCAGCATGTGAACGCTTTAGTACTAACGGCCTGGAGACAATTAACTGTCTCTGAGTCACTTATTGAGTAAGTTGACAAGCAAGCCTACTTACAAAAAAAAAAACCTTGCAAGGTGTGTTCCTGTTCAGTGAGAAACATAACTGAAAAGTAAATATAAAATATTTCACCTGAATGACTTGTTTTGCGATCACAAAAACATTTATATGAAAGCCCCTGCAGACCAGAAAGTTGACAATTCTTGCTGTCCGTGGTCCAGTCCAGTGCAATGGAGGTATTGGAAGGAGTAGCAATTACGTTTATGTTTAGATCTGTTATAACAAAAGGTGTGACATCATTGATCAACTGTCATTTATGACACAGCATTCGATGGCATGAGCTATCACTTCAAGGACATAAAGTGAGAATCAACTTACCACATTTAATGTAGACAGGGATTTCTGCTACATTTCCTATTACAGCATTGTCTTTCTTGAGCTGACCCTTGCAAGAGTAATTTGTAAATGGCTCCAGTTCAGACACATTTTTGTGAGAAATCTTCGGTCCTAAGGAGACAAAATAAGCGTGACACCATGGATTAACTTATGAATGTAATTTCAGACACCCCTAAAGTGGATAAAGTGTACCATACTATTTGTTAATGAGGTGATGGCCAAGTGGTTTAAGCAGTGGCCTTGTGACCAGAGGATCCTCAGTTCAAATCACTCAGAACCTTTGGACAAGGTTCTCAATCATCAAGTTGCTCCTGGTATGTAATGAGTTCCTCACATTAACACCCTGACAATGGTGTGTGAAAGTGAGGCACCGCTGTAGTTTCTAACTCTTCACTGAAGTCATAGTTTAACACACACTTGCACACAATTTGTTGTGACAATCTCCACCCATGTTCCCAACTGGATGCCGTGCTTTGTTCCACTGGATGCCCTGCACTGTGTGCTGGATGCTGCATATATAAAATAAATATTTCGTAGCGGATTAATCATTTTGTCTTTGAGGTGGCTGTTGACAATGGCTCTAATCACTTCCAGAATCAGAGAGGGCTGTTCCAGCTGCCGCTTCTCTCTCTCTCTCTCTCTCTCTCTCTCTCTCTCTCTCTCTCTCTCTCTCTCTCTCTCTCTCTCTCTCTCGTGCGCTTAATGAGGTGGAGAATGTACTTGGAAGCACCTAAAAGGTAATTATTTGTAATGTTTATATTGTAATAGCTTGGTAAAACAGTTGCATGTTCTTCCCTTCTTGTGTGCAGCTGTAAAAGTACATTTATGATAGATTTAACATCTCATTATAATCGTTCAGATGAGCTGCGCTGTGATGTGGTGCGCTGACGCAATCACTCGCATTCACATGCAGTGTTTTTGAATTGTTTGCGCAATGTTCACTTGAAGTTCACATAATTAATGCGCAATGGCGCGATTGTACATGCCGATAACTGCGGGAAATCTCACTCCCATAAAATCCCTGGAGGACTGTCTTCTATCAGTGAGAAGTTGGATGTCTAGTAACTTCCAACTTTTAAACTTTGATAAGACTGAATTGATGGTTCTTGGTCCAGCGGGACATTGGCATCAGTTTGACCAGCTGGCGCTCGGCCTGGGTTCGTGTGTCTTACATCATAAAATGAGGAAACTTGGGGTAATTTTTGATCTCACGCTGTCTTTTGACCTCGGACTGCTTTTTTCCATCTGTGAAAGATAGCGAGGATCTGCCCCATCCTGTCTATGGCTGATGCTGAGACCCTGATTCATGCTTTTGTTTCTTCTAGATTAGATTATTGTAATGTTTTATTTTCAGGGTTACCGCAGTCCAGCATTAGAGGTCTTCAGCTGGTTCAGAACGCTGCCGCCAGACTTCTGACACATAGCAGAAGGTCTGAACATATCACACCCATTTTGGCATGTTTGTACTGGCTCCCTGTCTCTGTGAGAGCAGATTTTAAGGTTTTGTTATTGACTTATAAAGTTGTTCATGGACTGGCGCCTTCTTATTTGTCTGATCTGGTGGAACCTTACATGCCGGCCCGGGCTTTGCGGTCGCAGGATGCGGGACTTCTCTGTGTTCCCAGGGTGAAGAAGAAGTCAGCAGGTCAAAGAGCCTTTTCTCATTGTGCACCCACCCTGTGGAACAGTCTTCCTGTGACCGTGAGGCAGTTGGAGTCCGTGGACATTTTTAAGTCAAGACTGAAAACCTATTTTTATTCTCTTTCTTATGAATAGTTTTTTTTTTTTTAATCTGTTTTATTCTTTTACATATGCTTTTAATTGTGTATTTGAAATTTTTTTTTATTTATTTTAATTAATTTATTTAAATTTTATGTTGAATTGCTCCGGTAAGGCGCCTTGAGATGGCTTTTGCTCATGCTAGCTTTGTCATTGTATAAGTTACATTCCTCCTGACAGCTTGTCTTCATCAACAGGTGGTGGCACCTCATCACGTGAAACTATCTGAGAGTCTGAATCTCACTCACCCTGACAGGTGTAATCTACAGTGAGATTTGCACAGTTAGGTAAATCTGTTGATATGGTTGCAGGAATTGTTTCGTTGACAGTCGGAGTTAATGCAGTCACATCCAAGAAATCTGTGAGAGGGGAAAAAGCAGCAAAGTAAAATATGAAAAAATGAGAGTTATGTCACGTGCAATTCAAAATGCACTTAGACTATGCTCTACCTACCGATCGTGATGTTTTCAGTGATTTCAAAAGAACAGTTTGCACCGGGTCCTGGAGTGAATCTTACAGGTAATACTGAGCAAATTTGATCCTTCTTAGGACTGACACAGATTACGTTTTTATTAGTTTGGCATGATTTAGCTGTGGATACTGCAGACATGATGTTCCACTCACTCGAGTAACAAATATGTTTAACCATGTCGGCACAGCTGACATATTTAATGTCATCTTTATCTGGAAAAAAATAAAACAAAAACAAATGGTGAAGCACTACATTTAATCAAATTGCTTTTTGTTCTTTAACAAGAAGGTTATGTGATAAACTCACCAGACAGTAAATATAAATTGATATAATACAAAGATTACATGCTAAAAATAAAACCATTGCCACATCTTTAAGAAAAAACCTGCTCAAGAAACAATCTGTCTGACACTTTAAAGGGAAAGGAGCTGCAACTGGACACCTCCCCCCCTCCTAGGGGATTTTTAGGGGGGACTACTCGGTCAGTGTCACCAGAGAGTATTCACAGTGCTTCACTTTTAACACATTTTGTTATGTTACAGCCTTATTCCAAAACAGAGTAAAATTCATTTTCCCCTCAAAATTCTAGTCACAACACCCCATAATGAAAAGGTTCTTTAAAAAAAACTTTTTCATATTGTCATTTTGGGGTATTGTGTGTGCAAAAAAAAAAAACGATTTTTACCCATCTTGTAATACGGCTATCATAACATAAAATGTGGAAAAAAGTGAAGGGCTGTGAATACTCTCTGGATGCACTGTACGAGGACTGTGAGAAAAGTATCCGACCTTATTATTTTTTTAAAACCCATATGGATTTGAATCACGTGTGATTACATCAGCCAAGCTTGAACCCTCGTGCGCATGCGTGAGTTTTTTCACGCCTGTCGGTGATGTCATTCGCCTGTGAGCACGCCTTGTGGGAGGAGTGGTCCAGCTCCCTCGTCGGATTTTCATTGTCTGAGAAGTTGCTGAGAGACTGGCGCTGTGCTTGATCAAAATTTTTTCAAAAACTGTGAGGCACATCCGAGTGGACACCATTCGAGAAATTCAGCTGGTTTTCGGTGAAACTTTTAACGGCTGATGAGAGATTTTGGATTGTTTCTATCGCTGTAAGGACTTCCCACGGAGCGGGACATCGCGCAGCACTCCGAGGCGACGTCGTCATCCTGTTTCAAGCTGAAAACCTCCAAATTTAAGCCTCTGTTGACCCAGGACGTCGTGAGAGAACAGAGAACTTTCAGAAGAGGTCGGAATCAGCAGTTTATCCAGACATTCCACTGTTAAAGGAGATTTTTTTAATGAAAGACGTGCGAAACGGATTGGCGCGTTGGCTCGTAGCCGGCGCGGCAAAGCCCCGCCACAGGAAAAACAACCTCCGTTGGAAACCTTAAGGACAAGTTGGAACATGCCCTGCTGTTAAACAATTCTCAGATACTCACTCAACTGAAAACCACCAAAAGCCGCCTGGATTTACAAAATGGTTAACACGGAGGTGTTTTTTCTTGTGGTGGGCGCGCCGCACCGGCTGCGAGCCGACGCGCCAATCCGTCCGCACATCTTCTTTTAAAAATCTCCTTTAACAGTGGAATGTCTGGATAAACTGTTGATTCCAACCTCTTCTGAAAGTTCTCTGTTTCTCTCACGACGTCCTGGGTCAACAGAGGCTTAAATTTGGAGGTTTTCAGCTTGAAACAGGATGACGACGTCGCCTCGGAGTGCTGCGCGACGTCCCGCTTCGTGGAAGTACCTTACAGCGATAGAAACAATCCAAATCTCTCATCAGCCATTAAAATTTTCACCGAAAACCAGCTGAATTTCTCGAATGGTGTCCACTCGGATGTGCCTCACAGTTTTTGAAAAATTTGATCAAGCACAGCGCCAGTCTCTCAGCAACTTCTCAGACAATGAAAATCCGACGAGGGGGGCTGGACCACTCCTTCCACAAGGCGTGCTCACAGGCGAATGACATCACCGACAGGCATGAAAAAACTCACGCATGCGCACGAGGGTTCAAGCTTGGCTGATGTAATCACACGTGATTCAAATCCATATAGTTTAAAAAAATAATAAAACTGTCGGTTTCTTTTCTCGCAGACCTCGTATACAGTTGAAAATAATATAATATTTATAAATAACATAAATAAGTACTGAAAATGATTACTAAGCTAAGGGTTACACCCGCTACTCTAGCTTGGAGCATGCAGCCATCAAGAGGCGGCAAGGAGTAGGGGTGGAAAAACATAATGACATAACAACAAATGCTCTGTAGTCTAGACTTTGTCATTTTTTAGCAGTTTGTTTCAGCCTTCGCTGTCGCTGTCATGAAGCCTGAAGAGCTTTGTAGGACACAACCTCTAAGAAGTATGCGGACTCTGAATTGGGACACAGCCACAAGCTATTGGATGTAAAGTTGGCGGCCATAATGTGAGGGCCAAATGACAAAGAAACACATGATTGTCCATTAAATTTGTTGTACAGCCAAACAATGACATATGGCTTATTTAAAAGTTCATTCCCTTTCTATACCCACTTATTTCAATTAAGAGTCATGGGTGTTTGGAGTTTATAGGGTAAGAGGCAGGGTACCACCCTGGACAGGGCGCCAGTCTATCACAGGGCCACATGTAGGCAGGAAAACACATTCACACGTGCACGCACATCTACGGATAATGTAAAGTTTTCACTTCACCTAACCTGCATGTCTTTGGGTTGTGGGAACCCACGTGAACACGGGGAGAACATGTGAACTCCACACAGAAAGGTGGGAGGCGATCCCAGTTCTAACCACTCAGCCACCAAGCCACATTTATGTAAATTCAATTTCTCGGTATAAGTTGAGCAGTGTAACAGACTTTGATGCTAAGTAGTGACCTCAGCCAAGGACGAGATTCTTTGGTTCAAGGTCTCTTTGGAGGATCCTTGGGTACCACAGAAATGACTTTAGTCAAACGAATGAACACTTTGGGAACTCAGACAAGGAGCATCACTTATATTGTGAGGATCCTCAGCAACTGTATGACATTTGTGACGATTGGCATGTACCCTGGAATGATCTGGCAGCAGAGGTGTCAAATCCACTTCAGAAAGTAAAACACCTCCCATGTGTTGCTTCTACATGTGTCACCTAAAACAGGTGATCTCAATAATTAGCTCATCCACCCCCTGCCTGAAGAGCTGAACTAATTACAATCAGTTGGTTTATTGGGAAGATGGAATAAAAATGTGTCTGGACTTTTTACTTTCTGAAGCTGATTTGACACCTCTGTCGGCATCAGGTATCTCGGTGTTGAACACAGCAACCGAGCAGGTATGCACCATCAACACGGCCCCAGCCTGATTCAGCATAATTTGTAGAGTTGGAATTTAAAACGGAAAAAAAAGCCCTTTTCAGTTTCAAAAATTTGGGGTAAATTAATATGTTTTAAACAGAGGTGGGAGTAAGTCACCATCCAGTCACTCTCAACTCATCAATCTGCAAGTCCCAAGTCATAATGACCACCAATGTTTTGGAAGCTGACTTGGGACTTGCAGATTGATGACTTGAGAATGACTTGACAGTGACCTACCCTCACCTCTGGTTTTAAAGCTCTTGTATGAAATCCAACCACATTTAACTGTAAAAGGTGGCCAAAAATGTATTTTACACATTATGGCCGTTTTAAACTTAAAAGAAATTACAATGTAATAAATTGCTTTACTCACCCATTTTAGTTGTCTTCATAGTATTTGTTTCCGTTACAGTGGGTTATCATTCCACCATTGATCAATGGTCATTTCATGTTTGTACTCGGTGCAAGGTTTCATATTTTTACATCACATGGGATTCCTCTCCAGGGATGAGATGAATTGTCATTTTTTCTTCAGTGAGGTGTCAAACAAGGTGATGCTGTAGGTGCCAGGGCTTGCATTTATGAATCGACCTTGAAGCCATATTGACCGCTTTAATATTGTAATCACCTGCACAAATACAAAGACATAAACACACAAAAAGTTTTAAATCTCTTGCATTCTGCTCATGCTGGAAACAGACTGTATAATCTATTTCAATGGGATCCTATCACAAACCTCAGAGTATTGTAAAATGATAATGTAAAAAATATTTACTTACATGTCGGAAGACCTGAGGCTGATTGTCAAATGAGATGATAGAGTAGAAAAACACAGAAACCCAATAGATGATTATATCTCAAGTGATTTAAAAAAAGTATTTCTTTACCTGCAGTGCTAGTGCATGATCGGTAAGAAAATATCAGCTTAAATGAGGAAAATGCCAACCTTTGGTGGTGTGGCTAATCGAGGTCATGGTGGTCTGAGCAGTTATGGGCTCGGGAGATTGTGGTTGGAGTAGTGACTGAGGTATCTGTAGCAGCAGTAATGGCTGTATAATGGGAAGACATGCTTGCTGTCACGTTCAGACAAAGACACTTTAGTTTTCAAAAGCCTTAAATAAGATGACACTAAGCGAATATTTCAGGTAATCCGGTACTGACATTGGAATAAAAAACTTCAATCTGAGGCTGAATACTTTACCAGACGTGGTATTGGCTATTTGGACTCCTGAGCTGGAAAGTCTGAGTGAGATTTTGAAGAGGTGCGTGGAGGATTGTGGGCAGGGTGTTGGTGGTGAGTGGACGGGTAGCTGAGGAAGTGGCAGCTATGGTAGAATGTGTGGAGGAGGGTGGAGGTGTGGGGCTTTGCTACCAGGACAACAAAAGGACAAACAATATCACAAACACCCTGTTAACTCATTCGAGGTGATACCTAGAAATGTCTTTCACTGTTTTAATACAACAGCGTTGATCTTTGTGTAACCTTTCCTGGCAGAGAGCTCATAAGGTGTGTCTCAATTCCAGGCCACATCCTTTGAAGGCTGCATTCTTTGTGCAGTCTTAGGTGGCACGGCTAGGTTATCTAATTTTTGAAGGCTCCTTGGAATACGAATGATGAATGCAGCCTTCTTCCCCCGAATGAAAGATACATAGGCCATCCCAAGAGTCATTTCACAATTTGTTGTTTGTTTGTTTATTATTTAAGACAAAATGTTGGTAAATTCCAAAACAACTAAATAAATAAAACCTAAAAAAGGACAATTTCCGGTGTTGCCGCACGAACAGTCCCCCTAAAAATCGGTTTCGCCCTGCCTGCACTGTGCATACATCATTTCTGTGCGTCAGCCGCGTTTCACGGATATCACATCGTTTCTGCTTAAAAACTGCACTCAGTCATCATCGATCTCAGCGACAGATATCTGAAACTTTTGTACAACAATCATTTCCACATAAATTCAGCGTTATTTCATCATAAAAGATGAAGGATCAGAGCGTCGCAGCCAGAGATTGCTGTTGATGCTGCATTTCACTGTGCCTCCGTCATTTCAAGTGTCAGCAGCGACTCACAATTATCGCCTCGTTTCTGCTTAAAACTGACTTTAGAATGATTAAGAGGTTTTACCTTGTTATCTGATGGTTAATAATCACATTATTCCTTTTGATCGCTTTGGGTGTAGAGAGTCAGACGAACTGCTATGGTACCAATGATGCATGCTCAGTGAAGCAGGCGGACCAATTTGTAGGGGGGGCCGTTCAGTCTATGACACTGGCTCATATGTACAATTATAATAAGCAATTTTATAAGTAAAGTATGAACAAATATGAAAAGGAGCTAAGTCAAATCAATTAAAGATGATTACTTACACCCACACTGCTAGGTTGTCACGTACAGCTGTCAAGGTTTGCTGGGTTGAGAGTGGTGGGAAGGGGCAAGGGTAATGATACAATTACAAAATGCTCTGTTAGCTAGAACATCTCATTTAAGAACGGCTGATTTGGCCTCCATGACCTCAGAAGGCCAGATCTTCATAGACTGCAGCCTTCAAAGGATGTGGGCCCTGAATTGACGGCACTGCCAGAGTGTTTATTGGTTATTGTTTATTGTTTGTTTGGATCCCCATTACTCTTCCTGGGGTCAAACAAATTTACAATATAGTAAATCAAAATACATTCAAAAAATATATAAAAATAAATGAAAATATAAATCACATGTCAAAACCAAAAACATATTCAAATCAAATTTATCATGGTGAAAGGGTTGACTCAGATTACTCCTTATACCGATAAATACTGTTTCAGATGTTTTTAAAGAAACATTCATTGCAATGAGTTTGATGTGATCCGGTAATAAATTCCATTCCTTCATACCCCTAAATATGACAGTGTTCTTGCTGGCATTGGTTCTAGCTACAGGTAACATAAAATTTTTCCACCACAGCATGTCTGATTCTGTAGTATGATTTTCTGAATTAAAAGAAAATTCCTAAACAAAATATAAAGGTAACTTATTGACAATAATCTTTCTAACAAAATGATCAGCGGATATAAAAGTCTGTCTTTGACTAACAACCAGTTTAATTTTATATTCATTGTGATGATATTTGTCCTGTAACTGTAACCAAGTGCCAACGAGCAGCCCTATTCTGAATAATCTGCAATCTGTTTATAATTTCTCCAGTAGCATTTGACAAACTACTGGGCAATAGTCCAAATATACTGATATAATGTGTAATAGCAGTTTCCTTGGAGTGCAACTTAGATAACCTTGCATGTCTTCTCATAACTGATATTCCCCGGCCCATTTTTACAAAAATATTATTTATAATATATAATATTATTTATTTTGAATCTACCACTACACCCAGCAGCTTGGTCTCATGCACTTGATTTATTATCATATTATTAATCTTAATGTCTAATATGGGGTTTTTCATAACAACACAGCTAGATCGAATAACCATGCAGTTACTCTTCTCTGTATTTAACACTAACTTATAGATGTTACCACTCACCATATTATGCAGTTCCAATTTAAAAACAATTTTGAGATCATTGCGTGAGTGTGCTGGTGTATAAATGGTTTGAATCATCTGCATACATTGCTATACTAGTTTTATGTAAAATATATGGTAAATCATGCATGAAAATTGTGAATAATAAGGACCGGGCAACTCCTTGTGGCACTCTGCATAATACCCTTCCTGGTATTCGAAAAATTGCCATTAAAAAACGTGTTCTGTTAGATAAGTAACTATAGAGCCAAGTCAGAAGCTATAGCGCAAAACCATAAGAGGCAAGTTTTTTCAATAACAAATCATGATCAATAATATCAAAAGCAGCAGAGAGATCGAGAAACACTGTACCAACTATGTTCTTCCTCTTTCAACCTCTCTGAACCAATTATCCGACATATGAGTCAACGTCGTGGCAGTTAGTGACTCTTCTGTACGCAGGTTGAAAATCAGTGATTAAGTTCTTAGAAGTAAAATAGTTATTAATTTGTTCATATACAACAGATTCCATCAATTTTTGCTTACAGTTCTTCTAAGCGGCTCTGTACTTTATCCAGGCAACACAACAACAACAACAACATTGTTAAAATAATCAAATAGAATAGAATAAATTATTTTTTGCACATTGTGAGCCCCAACATTGGTACCACAACAAAAGCTGTAGAAATAGCATTTGTCATGCGTGAACAATATGGACACGATGAAAAGAAAGACAGGCAGTGATAAAAAGAAAGGCACGCGAGGAAATGTAAACAATTACAAACTTTGTGAGTGGTTCAACAGGTTAAATAGTGTAACAGTGGAGAAGCATAAGAGGACAGCAGTGGCAGGTGTGTGCTAATTAGCTAACATTTACTTTAGCCAAGTAATACCAATGTATTGAGCCAACTAACAGTACTTCTGTTATAGTTAGCTTGCTAATTTTAGTGAATTTGGAAAACAACATCAATGAAATATTTGTGGTATTTGACTGAAATCTAAGAGATTTAGAAGGAGAAAACATTTCTGGAGTTGTAAGTTGATATACCATAATTTGGAACTATAGAGCAACACCGTGAATATTAGCGCACCACCAATTATAAAAAGAAAAAAGAAAGGTGTACATAAATAGGCCACTGTCTACAACCCCTGGCAAAAATTATGGAATCACCGGCCTCAGAGGATGTTCATTCAGTTGTTTAATTTTATAGAACAAAAGCAGATCACAGACATGACACAAAACTAAAGTCATTTCAAATGGCAACTTTCTGGCTTTAAGAAACACTATAAGAAATCAAGAAAAAAAGATTGTGGCAGTCAGTAACGGTTACTTTTAGACCAAGCAGAGGAAAAAAATATGGAATCACTCAATTCTGAGGAAAAAATTATGGAATCACCCTGTAAATTTTCATCCCCAAAACTAACACCGCATCCATATCAGATCTGCTCGTTAGTCTGCAGCTAAAAAGAGTGAACACACCTTGAGAGCTGTTTGCACCAAGTGGACTGACATGAATCATGGCTCCAACATGAGAGATGTCAATTGAAACAAAGGAGAGGATTATCAAACTCTTAAAAGAGAGTAAATCATCACGCAATGTTGCAAAAGATGTTGGTTGTTCACAGTCAGCTGTGTCTAAACTCTGGACCAAATACAAACAACATGGGAAGGTTGTTAAAGGCAAACATACTGGTAGACCAAGGAAGACAAAGCGTGTCTCAAAAATCAAAAAATGTACAACAAAACAAATGAGGAACGAATGGGAGGAAACTGGAGTCAACGTCTGTGACCGAACTGTAAGAAACTGCCTAAAGGAAATGGGATTTACATACAGAAAAGCTAAACGAAAGGCATCATTAACACCTAAACAGAAAAAAAACAAGGTTACAATGGGCTAAGGAAAAGCAATTGTGGACTGTGGATGACTGGATGAAAGTCATATTCAGTGATGAATCTCAAATCTGCATTGGGCAAGGTGATGATGCTGGAACTTTTGTTTGGTGCCTTTCCAATGAGATTTATAAAGATGACTGCCTGAAGAGAACATGTAAATTTCCACAGTCATTGATGATATGGGGCTGCATGTCAGGGAAAGGCACTGGGGAGATGGCTGTCATTATATCATCAATAAATGCACAAGTTTATGTTGATATTTTGGACAATTGAAAGGATGTTTGGGGATGATGAAATCATTTTTCAAGATGATAATGCATCTTGCCATAGAGCAAAAACTGCAAAAACATTCCTTGCAAAAAGACACATAGGGTCAATGTCAATGAGCAGATCTGATTTGATGCAGGTGTTAATTTGGGGATGAAAATTTACAGGGTGATTCCATAATTGTTTCCTCAGAATTGAATGATTCCATATTTTTTTCCTCTGCTTGGTCTAAAAAAGTAACCGTTACTGACTGCCACAATCTTTTTTTTTTGATTTCTTATAGTGTTTCTTAAAGCCAGAAAGTTGCCATTTGAAATGACTTTAGTTTTGTGTCATGTCTGTGATCTGCTTTTTTTCTACAAAATTAAACAACTGAATGAACATCCTCCGAGGCCGGTGATTCCATAATTTTTGCCAGGGGTTGTATAAGCCGCAGATCTCCACGTTGTAACATGAGATATTTACACATAAAGATGTTAGAAAGATTTTTTAACTTTTAATTAAATACGTACTGTAAATGCTTTTTCCCTGAAGTGTTACACATAAATATTGACGTGCATGTTATCCAGCACGCACACGGTGTCTCTGCTCCACACAGAGAACTGAGTAATTTTAACTTTTCCTTTTTCTAACTTTCATTGCGTGCAGCCAGGATTGGATGGAGTTTGTGGTAAATGAGACGTTAATGAGGCGCTGTGACTTTTTCGACTTGTTGCGCCAAGACAGAGAACCAGTTTGGAAGGGTGGGGGGGTGGGGGGGAGGCTCCGCTCCGCTGATCTTACGGAGCAACTGTGGAGCAAAGTGCCAGAGAAGGACTTTAATTTCTTCACTAAAACAAACAGGTAAGACCTTATATTTACACTGTCTGCAGCTTTCAGGAAATCAATTGACAGCATCAACTGACGTACACTCAACAAAAATATAAACGCAACACTTTTGGTTTTGCTCCCATTTTGTATGAGATGAACTCAAAGATCTAAAACTTTTTCCACATACACAATATCACCATTTCCCTCAAATATTGTTCACAAACCAGTCTAAATCTGTGATAGTGAGCACTTCTCCTTTGCTGAGATAATCCATCCCACCTCACAGGTGTGCCATATCAAGATGCTGATTAGACACCATGATTAGTGCACAGGTGTGCCTTAGACTGCCCACAATAAAAGACCACTCTGAAAGGTGCAGTTTTGTTTTATTAGGGGGGGATACCAGTCAGTATCTGGTGTGACCACCATTTGCCTCATGCAGTGCAACACATCTCCTTCGCATAGAGTTGATCAGGTTGTCAATTGTGGCCTGTGGAATGTTGGTCCACTCCTCTTCAATGCCTGTGCGAAGTTGCTGGATATTGGCAGGAACTGGTACATGCTGTCGTATACGCCGGTCCAGAGCATCCCAAACATGCTCAATGGGTGACATGTCCGGTGAGTATGCCGGCCATGCAAGAACTGGGACATTTTCAGCTTCCAAGAATTGTGTACAGATCCTTGCAACATGGGGCCGTGCATTATACTGCTGCAACATGAGGTGATGTTCTTGGATTGGCACAACAATGGGCCTCAGGATCTCGTCACGGTATCTCTGTGCATTCAAAATGCCATCAATAAAATGCACCTGTGTTCTTCGTCCATAACAGACGCCTGCCCATACCATAACCCCACCGCCACCATGGGCCACTCGATCCACAACATTGACATCAGAAAACCGCTCACCCACACGACGCCACACAAATGCTGTCTGCCATCTGCCTTGGACAGTGTGAACCAGGATTCATCCCTGAAGAGAACACCTCTCCAACGTGCCAAACGTCAGTGAATGTGAGCATTTGCCCACTCAAGTCGGTTACGACGACGAACTGGAGTCAGGTCGAGACCCCGATGAGGACGATGAGCATGCAGATGAGCTTCCCTGAGACGGTTTCTGACAGTTTGTGCAGAAATTCTTTGGTTATGCAAACCGATTGTTTCAGCAGCTATCCGAGTGGCTTTTCTCAGACGATCTTGGAGGTGAACATGCTGGATGTGGAGGTCCTGGGCTGGTGTGGTTACACGTGGTCTGCGGTTGTGAGGCTGGTTGGATGTACTGCCAAATTCTCTGAAACGCCTTTGGAGACGGCTTATGGTAGAGAAATGAACATTCAATACACGAGCAACAGCTCTGGTTGACATTCCTGCTGTCAGCATGCCAACTGCATGCTCCCTCAAATCTTGCGACATCTGTGGCATTGTGCTGTGTGATAAAACTGCACCTTTCAGAGTGGCCTTTTATTGTGGGCAGTCTAAGGCACACCTGTGCACTAATCATGGTGTCTAATCAGCATCTTGATATGGCACACCTGTGAGGTGGGATGGATTATCTCAGCAAAGGAGAAGTGCTCACTATCACAGATTTAGACTGGTTTGTGAACAATATTTGAGGGAAATGGTGATATTGTGTATGTGGAAAAAGTTTTAGATCTTTGAGTTCATCTCATACAAAATGGGAGCAAAACCAAAAGTGTTGCGTTTATATTTTTGTTGAGTGTATTTCAACTTATGAAAAAGCCTGTAAAAATCCATAAATTAGCCGCATCATTGTAAAAGCCACAGTGTTCAAAGTGTGTAGTCCGGAAATTACGGTACATTATTATGACTGATATAGTGTACCTAATTTTAGGTTTATAGAAATTACACAGTATTGTCAATTAAGGTTCTACTTAGTATAACATTGGTTACAGAACCCCAGGGATTAAAATAGGCTTCCACTCTCTGCCATAATCAATTGGTACTTCTATGTACTGTTGGCCTGGTTCAGTCACTGGTTTCTTCAGCAATGAGGCATGTCACATGCAACACTTTGCTACACATTGCCAGCGTGACAGAGACCAGCAGGAATTGCTGTGCAATAGCAAACCTCACTCTCAAACAGCTAAAAGGATTCTCTGGTCACAAGGTCAGAGCTCTGGGTTTTAGCATTCTGGTTAGAGAGTGCACTTCTCAAGCCGGAGGGGAGCGAGTGTGAGCGGGAGGAGTCAAAATCACAACACAATGCAGAGCATACCGCTATACTAGCAACTGTCATTGCTAGTTTCCAGTAGATAAAGTTGTCATTTTCATACCCACATTGTCTACAGCACAGGTGGCCAAGTTCGGTCCTTGAGAGCTACCTTCCTGACACTCTTAGTTGTCTCCCTGCTCCAACACACCTGAATCCAATGAAAGACTCGTTAGGAGACTTTTAATGAGCCTTTCATTGGATTCAGGTGTGTTGGAGCAGGGAGACAACTAAGAGTGTCAGTAAGGTAGCTCTCAAGGACGAAACTTGGCCACCCGTGCTGTAGACAATGTGGGTATGAAAATGACATCTTTATTCGCTTCGTTCGGTCGGCGATCAAATATTATCCCAGCAGAGCAAAATGTACTGTGTAGAATCTGTAGGCACCTGTACCTCCAACAATATTTAATTGAAACAAAATTTAAAATGAATAAAAGTGCAAACTAAAGTTGTAAGAATATTTTCAGGAAGCTTTGATGGCTGCTCCTGTAAATGATCCACCCATGCACTTTGACATTTTGCATGCAGTTCTGTTTTCTCGCCAGAAAAACCTTTCACACCTAAGTAGCAATGCACCCGGTACCAGCACCCCTGACGCTTAAAGGAAATGACAGGTGACAGTCTGATTCTTTATTTCATGTTATGTCCAACACACACAATACAACCTTTTTCTGCTTTGCACCTGATTTTGCAGCCCAAATGTACTTGTGCAATGCTTTATACCTTGCACTATAGATCATCAAGGTAGTTCCCTTCATCTGGCCCTCCTGAAGTAACCAGTGGTAGGATTCTCCAGAGGTACCTATGTGATAAAATGACATATCTTTGTGGCAGGGCCACAGTGGGGGTTGAACACCAGACTGCTCATATTTAAGACCAAGGCTCTACCTGGTCAGCCAAAGGGAGATTCCTCACTAGCCAAGCCAGCACGGACATCTTTTCAATCTCACTCACTCATTCATCTTCAGCCTTCAATATTCAAGGGTTGCGGGGGGCTTGAGCCTATCCCAGCAGTCACAGAGCGGAAGGTGTGTCTGTCGCAGGGCCACATATAGACAAACAAACACACTCACACCCGCACACACCTCTACTGACAATTTAAAGTTTCCAGTCCTTGGATTCAGGTGTGTTGGAGCAGGGAGACATCTAAGAGTATCAGGAAGGTAGCTCTCGAGGACCGAACTTGAGCACCCCTGGTATACGCTGTGGCATTCATGACTTGTCGTCGTTATGTGTAAACGCAGCATAAGCTGCCATTCAATAAAAGTCTATAATCGCTAAGTGGTGGTTTAATTTGTTTGGCATCATATTGTCACCTTTAAACACTGCTCTAGTTTTACAGGAGTCTGATCCCGAAGATGAATATTCTCGAGGTCAGCGCCATGTTGGCAGGTTTCAGCCCTGATCTGGGTTATGATTTTGTTTATTCTGGGTTATGATTCTCTTTCTTTGCATCTTACTTTTGTCCTTAGTTTTGTCCTTGGTTCATCAGTTATTCTCTGTCTAGTTTTGCGTTGCCATTTTGTATTTTTATTACTTTTTAGTCGTTAGCCAGTCTGTTTTCATTGTGTTATCATTAGTTTTATCCCTTGTTTGTTTTTGTTTATTTTTGTTTGTTCTTGTGTGATATTATCTGTTATACTGTAGTCTCGCCCTAGCCCTGTCTGTACCATTGCTTCGCTGATTGATAACCTGTGTACTGTTCCTTGGCCTGAATTAAAGATTACAAATTCTTTTACTCCAACACCTGGTCTGGGAGTCTGCATAGTCCACCCACTTCTGGTGCCATGCATCCTCACAGCCCGACAGAACAAACTGGCCATAACATGGACTCTGCGGACTCCACCCTTGCCATGAACTCTTTCACCATGAACCAGGACATTGGGGTGGCTAGGCTTTATGACATTTTTGCACGTCACCACTGGTGGTCCCTACTGGGGGAACCTTGACACAGTCCCCTGCAGAGACCTCCACCTCATCTGCTCTACCTGCCAGCTCAGCCTCAGCGTGCATGGCTGTAGCTTCACCTGCGGTACCGCCCAGATCAGCTTCCTCGGCAGCGTCAGCCAGCTCTGCCTCAGCGCGCACAGTGGTAGCTATACCGGTGGCGCCACCTGGCATCACCTCGTTCAGCTGGTTCCATCTCAGCGCGCACCACAGCGCCTCATCTTCACCATCTACTGAATCGTCACCTGCACACTCTGGCTCATTGTCGCCTGCTCTCGACTCAGCTTCCACACACACTGCCACAGTTTCACCCATGGCACCAGCTAGGGAAGCCTCTACATGCTCTGCTTCACAGCCAGCGGTAGCACCTGTGGGTGTGATTCACACGCACATGCTGTCAAACAGTCCCAGAGCTTTCTCATCCAGCTCCAGCTTCTGTGTCGATCCTGAAAACGACCACTGAGAACAGTAAAAATGGGATGGTTAGTAATTTTTCATTTTTGCATATGGTTTATGCTGTCCTGTTTTGTACTTCATGCATTTGAATCTTTTGGTAATCTGTTTAAGGCATAATGCCAGAGTCTCAGATGGTTTCCATGTAAGCTTCTCATGAAATGAATGTGCTTAATGATGAGCTACAGAATTGTTTCATTCTTCGGGTCCTCTCCGTGGGCAAGGTGCCATTTTGTGGGAAAGAACTCCACTCATGGTAGAGAAGCTTGAATCTTCGACTGGACTGGGTTGCTTGACGTGAGGACGTTTCGCTTCAAATCACAGAAGCTTCCTCAGCTAAAATTCTTGCTCTGGTAGTCTGACTTCTGTCTTGACTCTTGTAGAAAAGAATAAACCAGAAGCCAACAAAAGCTGGAGTTTTTAACCTAACCAGACCCCTCCTACCGAGAGGCCGACTGCTATAGGCTAAACAACAGCTCTAATTAGCACCTATTGTGCACTCTCCTAATGATGGGATGGAAGCCTCCCTGATGGCTCCCTTGACGACTCTCCTGATGACGTGAATGACTCATTACCATGCCTTGTTGGCTTCTGGTTTATTCTTCTCTACAAGAGTCAAGACAGAAGTCAGACTACCAGAGCAAGAATTTTAGCTGAGGATGCTTCTGTGATTTGAAGCGAAACGTCCTAACGTCAAGCAACCCAGTCCAGTCGAAGATTCAAGCTTCTCTACTATGGAAACCACCTGGACAACTGAGAGCCTACACAGAAACTCCACTCATGCTTTAGCAGAGTCTTTTCACTGATTCCCAAATTGTTTTTCCTCTTTTGAGTATGCTATAGATTTTTCTGGGCGAAAACTTTATTTTTCACACTTTTTCAGGGAAAAGGATTTCCAAAATAGCTCACTGGCTGGTGGGATTTCTTTTCTTTGGCTGGGTACCAAGTCATGCAATTGGGTGCTGTACTTTTTGTGTTTTTGGATTAAGCATCTTTGTGTCTCATATAAGCTTTCCCTTGGTGTTCACCTTAGCACTTTAATTAAACTGTTAAGGCCTCATCTGGATGCATTAGATTACTGGTTCCCATACAAATTGTGATTTTTCCTCTCATTGGGTGTATGGGATGATCTGGGTTCTGCTTCTTCATCTATTTCAATGGCTTCCCCGTGTGGTGAGCCTCACCTTTAAGTGACTGGTTCTCTCCCTTTGTGGTGCCAGGTGTTTCGGCCTTAAGTCTGTTCCTCGATGTTCCTCTGACTCCACCTTAAAGGTCAGTCTCCCCAATAGTCAGTACCCTGAGTCAGTCTTGCGCTTTGATAAGCCTCATGGCCGCCCTCCAGACCTAGCCTTAAGCCGGTTCCCTGGCATACCGATGCACCAAGTTAAGCCTGGTGGCCGACCTCCTGCTTGGACCTCACACCCTGTTTGCTGCCCAGTGGTTCCCGTACCTTTATTTTGTAGTGTTGTCAGTCATCCTTCTGGTTCCCCGTCTTATAGGCCTTTTTGTATGGATTGGGTCTCTGTTTGCCCTCCGTCCTGTTTCCCTCACCTGCTGTCCAGTGTCGGTGTGCCTGTTGTGGGTTTGGGTGGCCGTTGGGGATGTCTGCCTAGGGGAGGGTATTGTAAATCGACTGCAATTACATAGTGCTTTTTCATCTGCATCAGAAACTCAAAGCACTTTACATATTAAGGCCTCACATTCACCCCGCTGTCAGGCTGCTGCCATGCAAGGCGCCCACTACACACCGGGAGCAACTAGGGGATTAAGGACCTTGCCCAAGGGCCCTTAGTGAGCTGGATACAAAGACCACTGAAATGTGAAAACAAAAGCCATGTACATACAGTGCATCCAGAAAGTATTCACAGCACTTCACTTTTTTCCACATTTTATGAAACAGCTTGTTTCCAAGATCAAATCAAATCAAATCAATTGTATTTATATAGCGCCAAATCACAATAAACAGTTGCCCCAAGGCGCTTTATATTGTAAGGCAAAGCCATACAATAATTACAGAAAAACCCCAACGGTCAAAACGACCCCCTGTGAGCAAGCACTTGGTGACAGTGGGAAGGAAAAACTCCCTTTTAACAGGAAGAAACTTCCAGCAGAACCAGGCTTAGGGAGGGGCAGTCTTCTGCTGGGACTGGTTGGGGCTGAGGGAGAGAACCAGGAAAAAGACATGCTGTGGAGGGGAGCAGAGATCGATCACTAATGATTAAATGCAGAGTGGTGCATACAGAGCAAAAAGAGAAAGAAACACTCAGTGCATCATGGGAACCCCCCAGCAGTCTAAGTGTATAGCAGCATAACTAAGGGATGGTTCAGGGTCACCTCATCCAGCCCTAACTATAAGCTTTAGCAAAAAGGAAAGTTTTAAGCCTAACTTAAAAGTAGAGAGGGTGTCTGTCTCACTGATCCGAATTGGGAGCTGGTTCCACAGGAGAGAAGCCTGAAAGCTGAAGGCTCTGCCTCCCATTCTACTTTTACAAACCCTAGGAACTACAAGTAAGCCTGCAGTCTGAGAGCGAAGCGCTCTATTGGGGTGATATGGTACTATGAGGTCCCTAAGATAAGATGGGACCTGATTATTCAAAACCTTATAAGTAAGAAGAAGAATTTTAAATTCTATTCTAGAATTAACAGGAAGCCAATGAAGAGAGGCCAATATGGGTGAGATATGCTCTCTCCTTCTAGTCCCTGTCAGTACTCTAGCTGCAGCATTTTGAATTAACTGAAGGCTTTTCAGGGAACCTTTAGGACAACCTGATAATAATGAATTACAGTAGTCCAGCCTAGAGGAAATAAATGCATGAATTAGTTTTTCAGCATCACTCTGAGACAAGACCTTTCTAATTTTAGAGATATTGCGCAAATGCAAAAAAGCAGTCCTACATATTTGTTTAATATGCGCATTAAATGACATATCCTGATCAAAAATGACTCCAAGATTTCTCACAGTATTACTAGAGGTCAGGGTAATGCCATCCAGAGTAAGGATCTGGTTAGACACCATGTTTCTAAGATTTGTGGGGCCAAGTACAATAACATCAGTTTTATCTGAGTTTAAAAGCAGGAAATTAGAGGTCATCCATCTCTTTATGTCTGTAAGACAATCCTGCAGTTTAGCTAATTGGTGTGTGTCCTCTGGCTTCATGGATAGATAAAGCTGGGTATCATCTGCGTAACAATGAAAATTTAAGCAATGCTGTCTAATAATACTGCCTAAGGGAAGCATGTATAAAGTGAATAAAATTGGTCCTAGCATAGAACCTTGTGGAACTCCATAATTAACCTTAGTCTGTGAAGAAGATTGCCCATTTACATGAACAAATTGTAATCTATTAGATAAATATGATTCAAACCACCGCAGCGCAGTGCCTTTAATACCTATGACATGCTCTAATCTCTGCAATAAAATTTTATGGTCAACAGTATCAAAAGCAGCACTGAGGTCTAACAGAACAAGCACAGAGATGAGTCCACTGTCTGAGGCCATAAGAAGATCATTTGTAACCTTCACTAATGCTGTTTCTGTACTATGATGAATTCTAAAACCTGACTGAAACTCTTCAAATAGACCATTCCTCTGTAGATGATCAGTTAGCTGTTTTACAACTACCCTTTCAAGAATTTCTGAGAGAAAAGGAAGGTTGGAGATTGGCCTATAATTAGCTAAGATAGCTGGGTCAAGTGATGGCTTTTTAAGTAATGGTTTAATTACTGCCACCTTAAAAGCCTGTGGTAGATAGCCAACTAATAAAGATAGATTGATCATATTTAAGATCGAAGCATTAATTAATGGTAGGGCTTCCTTGAGCAGCCTGGTAGGAATGGGGTCTAATAGACATGTTGATGGTTTGGAGGAAGTAACTAATGAAAATAACTCAGACAGAACAATCGGAGAGAAAGAGTCTAACCAAATACCGGCATCACTGAAAGCAGCCAAAGATAACGATATGTCTTTGGGATGGTTATGAATAATTTTTTCTCTAATAGTTAAAATTTTATTAGCAAAGAAAGTCATGAAGTCATTACTAGTTAAAGTTAAAGGAATACTTGGCTCAATAGAGCTCTGACTCTTTGTCAGCCTGGCTACAGTGCTGAAAAGAAACCCGGGGTTGTTCTTATTTTCTTCAATTAGTGATGAGTAGTAAGATGTCCTAGCTTTACGGAGGGCTTTTTTATAGAGCAACAGACTCTTTTTCCAGGCTAAGTGAAGATCTTCTAAATTAGTGAGACGCCATTTCCTCTCCAACTTACGGGTTATCTGCTTTAAGCTGCGAGTTTGTGAGTTATACCACGGAGTCAGGCACTTCAGATTTAAGGCTCTCTTTTTCAGAGGAGCTTTATTGTGGACAGTCTAAGGCACATCTGTGCACTAATCATGGTGTCTAATCAGCATCTTGGTATGGCACACCTGTGAGGTGGGATGGATTATCTCAGCAAAGGAGAAGTGCTCACTATCACAGATTTAGACTGGTTTGTGAACAATATTTGAGGGAAATGGTGATATTGTGTATGTGGAAAAAGTTTTAGATCTTTGAGTTCATCTCATACAAAATGGGAGCAAAACCAAAAGTGTTGCGTTTATATTTTTGTTGAGTATATCTTTGAGTAGTTTTGCTCATTCCTCTGTGCAGCACCTCTCAAGCTCCATCAGGTTGGATGGGGAGCGTCGGTTCACAGCCATTTTCAGATCTCTCCAGAGATGTTCAATCAGGTTCAAGTCTGGGCTCTGGCATTCACAGAGTTGTCCTGAAGCCACTCCTTTGATATCTTGGCTGTGCGCTTAGGGTCATGGTCCTGCTGAAAGATGAACTGTCACCCCAGTCTGAGGTGGAGCAGGTTTTCATCCAGAATGTCTCTGTACATTGCTGCCTTCATCTTTCTCTCAATCCTGACTAGTCACCCAGTTCCTGCCGCTGAAAAACATCCCCACAGCATGATGCTGTCACCACCATGCTTCACTGTAGGGATGGTACCTGGTTTCCTCAAAACATGACACCTCACATTCACACCATAGAGTTCAATCTTTGTCTCATCAGACCAGAGAATTTTGTTTCTCATGGTCTGAGAGTCCTTCAGGTGCCTTTTGGCAAACTCCAGGCGGGCTGCCATTTTGCTAAGCAGTGGCTTCTGTCTGGCCACTCTACCATACAGGCCTGATTGGTGGATTGCTGCAGAGATGGTTGTCCTTCTGGACCTAAGCAGTGGGTCACTTCCAGTCTGGTCTGCTTGAGGTTTCTTCCACAATACCATCAAAGGGAGTTCTTCTTTCCCACTGTTTATTATCATCATTATTATTATTATTATCATTAACACGTTTATTAATAAAGCATATCAAATTTTCACAAAGTTTGACTCCATACATTGCTTTTGCTTTATCAAGTACAAATTTTGGTTTCAAAGAACACTCAAACCTGGGAGGGGGTGGTGGGGCCAAGGCAGCCAAACCACAATCATACCACAAGCATTAAGATGTGTACATCATCAATGATATAAAGCAGTGGTGTTCACAGAGAGTCAGACCTAATAGGCTTTACATATTTCGTCCACTAGGGCCATATGCAGTAGAAAATGTCCATCTGTACTTTGAGGGAGAAGGACAGTTTTTCCATAGTGTATATCTCTTGGACAATGTTTATTCATTTCTCGATTGTTGGTGGCTCTGGTTTAAGCCATCTACTTGTGAGGGCCTTCTTACTTGCTGCCAGTAAAATATATAGAAGCTTCTTATCTTTAGAAATCAATATGATTTCCTTACCACTGTCTCCTGTGTGCTTGCTCTAGGGGTTGGTAAGGTTAGACCTTACTCCTATGAAGCGCCTTCAAGCAACTTTCTTGAGATTTGGCGCTATATAAATGAAATAAATTGAAAGTTAAATTGAAGTGATATCCTGTACTGTCAATCACTCTACCGTTTCAGACACATTTTGACCTGGAACTGAAAAGACAAAAAAAATCTAAATCAACTGCAGATGTTGCAGAATTTTTGACATTGCAGATGCCATAAAAGCTGCCTTTTCTCTAAAAGTGTCACACTTTACAATATTTTGCCATTCAAACCAAAAAGGACTTTCTTTAGCTTAACTATAAATTTGTTGTGTTTGTGTTTAAATTAAGGATTTCAAATCTTATATCATGAATATGAACATAATTTACCTCATGTGCCCATGTGGATTAAAATTCAGTGACAAACACAATAACACACTTTCTGTGGTGATGTCATAAATGACTTGGGTGTGGTTTTTCACCATCGAATAGCAAGCTAGGTGAAGCCCCTTACGATTTTCAACAAAATGGAATTTCTATTGAACTCTCGTTATTATTACACTTTTGTTTCTGTGGTGTATTGGAAATCTACAGCTAATATTATTGTTAGTAATAGATATATTTTGGTGGGAATTTGTGACAAATATCGTGACTTTACTCTGTGTGATCTCAAACTTACATCTTGGAAAAATACATACCAGTGCATATTGTTGTTGGTCAACCCACAAACAGCATGGTGTCTCTGCATGCCTTTCACCGATCAATCAGCGCTGCTAAGCTACTTATGCTAGTGTTAGCAACATGGAGGTGAAGGAATACAGTAGACTTTCAAATGCAATTTAAAGTGCAAAAACAAAGAAACAAACAAAGGACATAAAATTAAAAATTAAAGCAGAAAGCAAACTATGGACACAACTAATAAACACAGACAACCAGAGATTCTGTTGTCAACAATCAGGATTAAACTCTGGACAAATATCACACACACATTTTCCAGGACAGATAAGACAAAAACACTCAAAGAGCCAGTTGTCAATACAAACATCAGTTACAGTACCAATTTTTAATTTTTTTAATTTTAAGTTCTTTTTTTTTTTTTTTTTGACTGCACAATGAAGTGGCTTTTCATGGCGTTTAAACAGCCTCGGAACAGTGACGTGGTCGGTCCCATCCCTAACTAGTATACCATATCTCCTTGGAGTATTGAATACAATCTTGGATAGAACCATATAAACTTCTAAATTTTTGAAAATTACTAGGCCTAGAATTGAGCACAATATGTGCGGTCTTTCTAAGGGCCTTACACCAGGAAATACAAATCTCATTGTAGTCAATATGGCAAAATAAATAAATAAATAAATAAATCACTGAGTAATATATTAAATTGTTTTCAAAACTGACCAATTGCCACTCTAGCCATACCTGTGATATCCACAGAGCTGAGTGTATGTCCAAGGTGGACTGCCTTATCTGTTTTATAAATGTTTGAATCATTAACACTCACAAGCCTATTGTATTATAAACTGCAAAACTAATTCAAATCCTATATTTTTGCTTCAAAAGAAGGCTATAAGAATTATTAGTAAGAAATCATATCATGATCCGACAAATCCATTGGTTGTCCTGTTGCATATTTTGAAATTTTGGTATTTGATTGACTATATCATAATACAAATTATGTTTAAAGTTAAAAATAAACTTCTACCACAACATGTCCAGGACATTTAAAAAGAGGGACTCCAGTTGTTGTTTGCGAGGAACATTATTATTTCAGAAATCCTTTAAACACCATAAATATACTCTTTTTGCCTTTAAATGTAAGATAAAAATTTTGAGGCATAATTTTCAGATTTAAATGAGATTTTGAAGACCCCATTTTGGTAGTAGGGTTAAATCATTAGCGTAAATCAAACAACCGACAAAATTTTTAACAATTCATCGTTGTGTACAGAGAAAGGAATGGGAGAAAGAGCATAGTGAGACCATTTTACTTTAAGTACCTGATTGGTGGACACAAAAAAATAAGCTAAGTACAATAGGAGAAATGAGTCATTCCACAAAAATGGCACAATTTGAGTCCCTCTCATCTCTTGAGGTGTATTTCATCTATTGGGTCACTGAAATTTATATTTAAAAAGCTTGATATAAACTTTTAAATATGTCCTTTAAAACATTTTAAAAACATGGACCAAATTAAAATTTTTTTATGAGAAATAAAAACATTTTTTCAGTTAACACCATCCATTTTGTCACGTCCCTCATGACCTCAGTGAAAGTATACTTAATAAATTTTGATATCAATGAAAACATATATTTGTGTTTTTGCTGGTGATGTTTTTGTTTTAATTGTTACCTAATCCTGAAAGAAGAGAGAGATACCTGCAGTGTGAACATGAGCGATGGAAAAAGAATGTAGAGGTACAGCAAAAGAAAGCAATCAAAGACCTGAGCGAAAGAGAACAGCTGTCCAGATCAGGGAGATCAGCCAGAGCAGCTCTGCAGCAAAGATCTTTGAGGTTAGGGTAATGGGTAGTAATGGTGTTGTCGATATGCTGTTGAAGATGTTTTTACTTTAGGTTAATAAAACTCAATTCACTTTGCAATTTATATCTGTTGTCCTTCTTATGGCTGCATAATGAGATATAACGCTAATAGAAAATCCTACACACTGAATTTGAGAGTAATGTTTGTTGACTACTGTCTAAAATGTTGAGAGCTATCATAAGATCACTGATTTTGATTGCAATACTTCAACTACACTACATTTTTGGTGAAAAATCCCAAGAGTGCTTTCACACAAAAGCACATTTCAGGCTTTAGGATAAAAAAAGGGAGATTTTATGTTATTTTTATGTATAAAAATGATTGAATCAGGGTGGGGGGACAACTGATTTACATTTAATGACCATATTTAGACAGCTTCCATAGTGTACATAAAGGGGTTGAAGAATAACAGAGACCACATTTTGAAATTATGACAAAAATAATAAAACTAATGCCTGACATAGAAAAATATTTTTGTGATAGTCAAATATGTGCTTAATTCTGCGGGATATAGATACAAATAATACAATTTGGTAAAAAATGTGAAAATGTTGAAGTCCAATTCTAACCATTCTCAGGGAATGACTCAAATATTTCTGCCGAATGATTCTCGAAATAATTTGCTGTGGTTCAATTTATCAAAAGTTTTGGTTGCATTGAGCATGTTTACAAAAACATTACTTTTCTTGTAGTTATCACAGCTTATGACCTCATTCATGACAAAGGTACACTGAGTAGTGGAGACACCTGGTTTAAAACCAAACTGCAGGTCACAACTCATCAAGACTTGTTTTTCTTTAACTAGAATGATAAATAATTTTTGCAATAACACTGCTCAAGGCAATATATATATATATATATATATATATATATATATATATATATATATATATATATATATATATATATATATAGATAGATAGATAGATAGATAGATAGATAGATAGATAGATAGATAGATAGATAGATAGATAGATAGATATCACTCTTTTCAAAATACTCATATGGGACAGTGTTGTTCAAATTTTTATATTTATTACTAAAAATTCCAGTAATTTCAGCATTAAAGAATACCCATCAATACTGCTTGGTGATGCATTATTTCTGCCTTTAAATTTTCTAACCTTAAAGAATATCCATCTTATTTTTGTAAAAATACTGACATGATGCCCTGGGTCTCAGATTTATTGCAAACAAGATTCCCTTAAACCGCTCCCATATCAATTGTGCAAAGTTAAAGCTCTGTTTTGAGTCTCCAGGTGATGCTAAAATGGTTTCACCCGAAGAATTGGATCCTGATGCCATTGGACCATACTCTGTGGAGACATCACCTCCTTCCACCTGATATAGACAGAATAGGGTCTACGATTAGGGCCTACATTAACTGATCTCATTTTGTTGCTAAAGCGATCACATGGTTACACTGTGCTCATGGACTCCTCAGAAATGTTTAATTATATTCTATCCTAGCTTTCTGACACTACTTAATGTTTATTTCCACCGTATAGCCACACATCATTAGCTGTAGCATGGCCCAAGCAGAGGGTCACCCCTTGAGTCTGGTCTGCTCGAGGTTTCTTCCTCAAATCATTCATTCATCTAATCATCAAAGCTTGACGTTTGTCATTCATTCATTCAAATCATCAGAGGGAGTTTTCCTTGCCAATGTTGCCACCTCCTGGCTTGCTCTGAGGGTAGGTAAGGTTAGACCTTACCTTTTTAGTTGTGATTCAATGCTACATAAATGGAAAATAAAATGAAATAGAAGTAATTAAAATTGTACTAGCTACGGGCACATGTACCTTTGGGAGTTTTTGTTATTTTCGTATTTAATTGTAATTTTTTTCTTCTTTTCTCCATTTAGTTGTTTTGTTTTGTTTTTGCACCTCAATTTTATTTTTTCTTTTGTTCTTTAGTGACATGACTAAGGTCACATCAACAGGGGGAGTTGTAAGAGTTTTTCCATGATGAACAATACAAAATGGCTGACGTACATCCAAAATGTCCTTGTAACTATCTGATCTTAACCTAACTGCCTTTCAAAATGGCTGATGCACAAAATGTTCTTGTATTTGGTAAAACTATCAGATCCTTTTACAGCTGTCTAATTGATAAAACCATCTGATCTTTTTATATATGTTTAATTGATAAAACCAAAGTATTCATGTCTATTTGGAAAAATAATCAGCATGATGGAACACTGTTTTTATTGCGTGAAACTACACTACATACATAAACACACACTAAGATTTTTACATAACAACCATGAACACACCGCTAACAGACATCACCCACTTTCAGCACCCTGCAGACAGCTCACATAGACACTGATTCAAGCCAAGTTAAGGACCGCCCATATGGGGGTGGCTTAGGCTAAGGTAATAAAAGAGAACAAAGGAAGTCGGGGTTCTTTGCACTGAACTCTACACTACTGCAATTAATTGCAGCGCAAGACAGCATCTTGCACTGCAAACAAAGCTAAATCAAATCAAACAAAGCTAAATCAAATCAAAAAAGCTAAATCAAATCAAAAAAGCTAAATCAAATCAAACAAAGTTAAATCAGCGAATATTAATACGAGCGTCTTTTTTATATCGGCGTTCGAAGTTCTGGGGGACACAAGATGGCGTTTTCTGTACTTCCGCCGGCTTCACACCTCAGCGGCCACTCAAGGTGCGATCGATCGGGCCCATTCCACGTAGTGTAGAGTTCAGTGGTTCTTTGTTCTTGGTGTTTGCATGCGACTGGTTCAAGATCCCAGCGCTGAGATAACTCTGTATCGGTGTAACAACTCTTTACAATACAACATCTAAACTTTGAAGTCCGTTTCCTGTTCAATTATTTTTTGAGGTCTCACCGTGATAAAAGAACCGAACAGAAAATTTCTTTCTTCAAAAATTATTAAGTCAGAAAAAAGAAAAAAAAAAAAACAAGCATTTTCATTTGAAGTGTGATGCAATCTGGTTGCTATGACAAAGAGTTACAGTTGCTATTTCAGAAAGCAAACCACGATTTCCTGCCTTGCACTGGAACCAAGAAACTCCCCAAACTTACAAAAGTGCTTTCAGTTTGATGAAACCTCTGGTTCATTTCAAAGCACAAACACATTTCAAAATAGAGGTTTTCTATTAAAGAGGCAAACAACAACACAATATATTTAATGTGTGTAATGCCAGACCACCTGCATTTTTTAAAATCAAACTTACTGAGAATAAGTTCATACATGTTAAATTGTTTAAAAAATGAACTCCACTTTTTTTGTTATATTTTATTATTTATTTATTATATGTATAATTCATGATTAATATAGCTTTTACTTTTATGTCTTTAAAACACAGAGAACCGTTTCACTCAAGCTTGGTGGTACCCCTGAGTGAACTGTGCTCTCACAATGCAGGTCATATCAACAACATAGGTCTAAAGTCAAGGTCAAATCAGAGGTCACTGTGTAAAATACATTAATGTCCATATGTGAGGAGCCAGATTAAACACTGAAATGTAGTTTTCTGCATAGACCTCTGCTCTTCTACACCCCTGTCACACCTTGAGGATTTAGCCAGTATATGGCCACCGTATTAGAAACGCTGGCATACGCTAGCGTATGTCTAAAAAGTTATTGGTAATTTTTATTTTCATTTTTAAGTTCAGAGCATGTTGAAGCATGCTGATATATGTTGTAATATGTGGAGTACCTCGAAAAATTTTGGACATGCACGATATTTTCGACGTATGCCAGCATATGTCTCATACATCCCACACATGTGGGACATAATTTGTAGGTAAGTTATGTGATTGTTGACACTTTTCTTGTAAGTTACTCTTAAGTTGAAATACATCCATTGATGCTATCCATTGATTGGCTGAAAGCTGCAGTCCTCATGTGAACAGACTATTTCAAATATTAAAATCATTCACACAGGGGGTAAATATAAAGTCTTAATCTTACCTGTTCATTTCACTTTGATTCATCATCACAGCCTGACGAAAACATATCCACATAAAGCCTCCTGATTTTGGAAAACACCTGAAAATACTTGAATTGCTTGTCATGGCTGAAGAAACGTAGTGTTTTACAGCAAGTCCCTCTGTAGTTTTTCTGATCCAGGTGCGTTTCTCAGCCTGAACGAGAGAACACTGGCTCTTTGCACCACAACGAGACAATTAACTAATTTCAAAAGTGGAGAGAGTCACAGTACCTCATTCATTCACGACAGCATTTATCACAGACAATCGATTCTTCACAGCAGTCTGCATGCGATGAAAATAAATACCATGATCCACGAAGACAAAAATAAAATAATGTTAAATGACTGTTTTGCCTCCCGGTATAAAAGAGATGCTGCGCAACAGTGTACATACACTCGATGACGTGCTCGTCAATATTTAAGTGCTCTACCTGTCAAACAAAAGGCTTCTGCCAGTGGTGGAAATGCAAACTAAGCCAGACTTAAGTGTTCCCGACATGTATCTAGCATGGAGTATACCGACCCACACCACTTGGTGGAAATGGGACTGTCAGGATACACTGGCTAAATCATTGTACTGTGACAGTTGCATAATTTATTAGATCTACATCCGCGTATGCCAGCGTTTTTACTACGGTCGGCATATGCTGACTAAATGGTCAAGGTGTGACAGGTTGACAGCAGCATGGCATGTTAATCGTCTCGATGCCGTGTTATTATTACTTGCAGAAATATCTGTTGGTTAGAATGCATACAACCCCTGGCAAAAATTATGGAATCACCGGCCTCGGAGGATGTTCATTCAGTTGTTTAATTTTGTAGAAAAAAAAACAGATCACAGACATGACACAAAACTAAAGTCATTTCAAATGGCAACTTTCTGGCTTTAAGAAACACTATAAGAAATCAGGAAAAAAATTGTGGCAGTCAGTAACGGTTACTTTTTTAGACCAAGCAGAGGGAGAAAAATATGGAATCACTCAATTCTGAGGAAAAAATTATGGAATCATGAAAAACAAAAGAACGCTCCAACACATCACTAGTATTTTGTTGCACCACCTCTGGCTTTTATAACAGCTTGCAGTCTCTGAGACATGGACTTAATGAGTGACAAACAGTACTCTTCATCAGTCTGGCTCCAACTTTCTCTGATTGCTGTTGCCAGATCAGCTTTGCAGGTTGGAGCCTTGTCATGGACCATTTTCTTCAACTTCCACCAAAGATTTTCAATTGGATTAAGACTATTTGCAGGCCATGACATTGACCCTATGTGTCTTTTTGCAAGGAATGTTTTCACAGTTTTTGCTCTATGGCAAGATGCATTATCATCTTGAAAAATGATTTCATCATCCCCAAACATCCTTTCAATTGATGGGATAAGAAAAAGTGTCCAAAATATCAACGTAAACGTGCATTTATTGATGATGTAATGACAGCCATCTCCCCAGTGCCCTTTACCTGACATGCAGCCCCATATGCATCAATGACTGTGGAAATTTACATGTTCTCTTCACGCAGTCATCTTTACAAATCTCATTGGAACGGCACCAAACAAAAGTTCCAGCATCATCACCTTGCCCAATGCAGATTCGAGATTCATCACTGAATATGACTTTCATCCAGTCATCCACAGTCCACGATTGCTTTTCCTTAGCCCATTGTAACCTTGTTTTTTTCTGTTTAGGGGTTAATGGTGGCTTTCGTTTAGCTTTTCTGTACATCTCTCGTGTTGGAGCCATGATTCATGTCACTCCACTTGGTGCAACAGCTCTCCAAGGTGTGATCACTCCTTTTTAGATGCAGACTAACGAGCAGATCTGATTTGATGCAGGTGTTAGTTTGGGGATGAAAATTTACAGGGTGATTCCATATTTATTCCTCAGATTGAGTGAGTCCATATTTTTTTCCCTCTGCTTGGTCTAAAAAAGTAACTGTTACTGACTGCCACAAATTTTTTTCTTGATTTCTTATAGTGTTTCTTAAAGCCAGAAAGTTGCCATCTGAAATGACTTTAGTTTTGTGTCATGTCTGTGATCTGTTTTTTTTCTACAAAATTAAACAACTGAATGAACATCCTCCAAGGCCGGTGATTCCATAATTATTGCCAGGGTTGTAATGCAAAAGATAAAAATAAATAAACAAATGCAGTGACCATATTATATTAGAGAATGAACTGTTCAAAAAAGACTGTAAATACTGGCCATGGGTGCTGTCATTTCTTTTTTAATTTTGTCATAATCTTTGATTGTAAAGCCCAGTTTCCTAACACTTTAGGGGCATCGCTGCTTTGAGTGAGCACTCGTGTGCTGTCACTGCAGTCGGTCAGATAGATGTGGGCGATACCGGGAATTTTGGTATCGAGCCGATACCAAGTAAATACAGGCCCAGTATCGCCGATATCGATATCGATACTTTTTCATATTTATGCTTCATAGATCCAAAGGATCTAAAAGACCTAGGATAAAATTTAACCAAACATTGTACATGACAACAAAATACTTTATTATTACAATCAAAATTTTTGTTTAAAAAAAAAATCACTGAACACAACTTAAAACAAAATCTCCTGAGGTAGAGGGCTGACAAACCACAATACAACAAAATTAACACACCACAACAAAATTGGCTGGCGCCGATGAGCCATGTGACGGTGCAACAACAAAAGACCAGAGGGGGGAGGGTGCACTGCTCCATGTTGTGTGACACAGAACAGCGCTGCTCTTACAGACAGAGAGTAGACTTGAATCTACATGAATCTACATGCGCAGCAGTCTGTGTGGGAGAGAAAAAAAGCTTGAGTATCGATCTTTTTACACGAGGCTCGTTCAATATCAATACCAGCATGGGTATCGATATTATCGATATTAGTATCGATCCGCTCACCTCTACTGTCAGAAGCTGCTAACTGCAGTTGCTGTGAAGGCCTTTATTTGATAATTTTATCAGAAATATCTGTAAGAATATGGCTTGTTGTGTGATTAAGTCTCTGAACGAATCATCTAAGACGTGTGTGCCGGTATTTGTGTCAAATGAAATGATCATGTGATGCAAATTTGGGATGCTAATGGTGTTAACATTTTTAGCAGCTATAGGTAGCTTTATGACATTAGGACATTGATCCACAATCACTGAAGAACAGTCTTGGGTGTAACGTGTTACTTTGAAAGTAGCACACATACTACAACCCCTGGCAAAAATTATGGAATCACCGGCCTCGGAGGATGTTCATTCAGTTGTTTAATTTTGTAGAAAAAAAGCAGATCACAGACATGACACAAAACTAAAGTAATTTCAAATGGCAACTTTCTGGCTTTAAGAAACACTATAAGAAATCAAGAAAAAAAGATTGTGGCAGTCAGTAACGGTTACTTTTTTAGACCAAGCAGAGGAAAAAAATATGGAATCATTCAATTCTGAGGAAAAAATTATGGAATCACCCTGTAAATTTTCATCCCCCAAATTAACACCTGCATCAAATCAGATCTGCTCATTGACATTGACCCTATGCCATGACATTGACCCTATGTGTCTTTTTGCAAGGAATGTTTTTGCAGTTTTTGCTCTATGGCAAGATGCATTATCATCTTGAAAAATGATTTCATCATCCCCAAACATCCTTTCAATTGTCCAAAATATCAATATAAACTTGTGCATTTATTGATGATGTAATGACAGCCATCTCCCCAGTGCCTTTACCTGACATGCAGCCCCATATCATCAATGACTGTGGAAATTTACATGTTCTGTTCAGGCAGTCATCTTTATAAATCTCATTGGAACGGCACCAAACAAAAGTTCCAGCATCATCACCTTGCCCAATGCAGATTCGAGATTCATCACTGAATATGACTTTCATCCAGTCATCCACAGTCCACGATTGCTTTTCCTTAGCCCACTGTAACCTTGTTTTTTTTCTGTTTAGGTGTTAATGATGGCTTTCGTTTAGCTTTTCTGTATGTAAATCCCATTTCCTTTAGGCGGTTTCTTA
Organism: Thalassophryne amazonica; assembly: GCF_902500255.1. Classification (NCBI taxonomy): domain Eukaryota; kingdom Metazoa; phylum Chordata; class Actinopteri; order Batrachoidiformes; family Batrachoididae; genus Thalassophryne; species Thalassophryne amazonica. The sequence continues at coordinate 63,805,634 of NC_047112.1, read as the reverse complement.
TAGTTCGGTCACAGACGTTGACTCCAGTTTCCTCCCATTCATTCCTCATTTGTTTTGTTGTGCATTTTCAATTTTTGAGACATATTGCTTTAAGTTTTCCGTCTTGACACTTTGATGTCTTCCTTGGTCTACCAGTATGTTTGCCTTTAACAACCTTCCCATGTTGTTTGTATTTGGTCCAGAGTTTAGACACAGCTGACTGTGAACAACCAACATCTTTTGCAACATTGCGTGATGATTTACTCTCTTTTAAGAGTTTGATAATTCTCTCCTTTGTTTCAATTGACATCTCTCGTGTTGGAGCCATGATTCATGTCAGTCCACTTGGTGCAACAGCTCTCCTTTTTAGATGCAGACTAACGAGCAGATCTGATATGATGCAGGTGTTAGTTTTGGGGATGAAAATTTACAGGGTGATTCCATAATTTTTTCCTCAGAATTGAGTGATTCCATATTTTTTTCCTCTGCTTGGTCTAAAAAAGTAACCGTTACTGACTGCCACAATCTTTTTTTTCTTGATTTCTTATAGTGTTTCTTAAAGCCAGAAAGTTGCCATTTGAAATGACTTTAGTTTTGTGTCATGTCTGTGATCTGCTTTTTTTCTACAAAATTAAACAACTGAATGAACATCCTCCGAGGCCGGTGATTCCATATTTTTTGCCAGGGGTTGTATAATCACATTGCATGTGTCTGTAATTACAGTAACGTAATAATAATTTCCCTTGAATGTAGCATGAACAGCACCCTGAGAGTTTGACACAGTGATGGTGGAGCACAGGAGAACTTTGCCTGTGTTCACCCCGAGGGAATATTCAAAGGACAGTGCACTCTTTCGTGGAAAGTTGGATGCAAAAAGTGTTTTAAAAGTACCTTTACTTTAAGAACCATTAGAAAATAAATGTATGTGCGTGTGTGTGTGTGTGTGTGTGTGTGTGTGTGTGTGTGTGTGTGTGTGTGTGTGTGTGTGTGTGTGTGTGTGTGTGTGTGTGAGAGAGAGAGAGAGAGAGACTTCCTTTTAAAAATAGGAACTTGTTATAAGTGTGGCTTTAAGGTTTAGCTGTGGTCTGTGAGTAATGTAACAAGTTACTTTTCACAGCCAGTGAAGAAGTTAAAAAAAAGTATCTAAAGTAGCGAGTAATGTGTAATGTATTACCTTTTTGAGTAATGACCCAAACACTGCTGTCAATTCAATGCAATTCAACCAGCTGCCGTGTTCGCTTGTCCTGCCAACCCAAGTTATACACGGTCTCACCCACACGCCGCCTTTTCGCAGACACAGACAGATTGTGGTTTTTAAAAATTATTTTTAGACTAGTCTAGATATGGTTTGACTCGGAAAAAATTGCAAAAGTAATGTCTTTGGTGTCATTTGGAACCCCCCAAAAGTGTACAATAACATACTAAGTCATGGAAAATCAGAGTCGTGGAACAGCCACAAAATACAAGACAGCCGCCCAAAAACAGATACTTTTTGGGTTTTTCAGCCTTAAGTTGAAAAATATTCATTTTAAGCCCTATAGATGTATTGAAGTTGAATATAACATTGGGTATTGCAGACATTTTGGTACCTCATTTGTTTCTATATCTCTGTTGGTTGTAGAGGTATGGCATCTATATATACTCCTACTGACGTGAAATCACGCAAAAACGGTTCTTAGCAGATATCATCAAAACTATTCAACATACACCCCATAAATGTATTAAAGTTTAATAGAAATATGTATACTGTGCACATTCTGACATCAAAACCATCTCTATCTGCTGTGGTTCCTTAGTTACCAATGACGGCAAATTCTTAAACCACCAAAAATTTCCAGAAATATGTCATTTGTGTGGTTTGCAATCAAATTTTGAAAAAAAAAATTCAAAATTGTTTAGATTTTAATCAAAAATTCAACACTTTGGTACCTTGAATGAATATTTACCCATTTCTATGAGAGAAAATCAAAAGTTTCAACAAATGAGGATTGTTATCACTGGACGTTGAGGAAATAACATTACTACAAAACCCACAACACTGACCACATGCAGTTGAACACTGAAGGCCATGCTTTCGGCAAGTGCACATGTGACTTGAGGATCTGTTTTGCATGAGCACCTGATGATATACAGCAATGCTGTTGGTGCTGGGCTCATGTCTGTGTGATTCTGAAGTAATTTTCCATCTCTCAGCAGCCATCCCCACTTCTGAGGGTCCCGATCATTTCCCATCCAATGCTGAACTTGGTGGTAAACTCTCAGACTATGAAATTTAGCTGAAGCTGCTGTTGGTGGCAGGTTTTCAGGCTGGACAGCTGCAAGACCTGTGCTTACTTTCTGATGGAAGCATTCCAGTCTGAGGGTGTTCAAGCTCTTGACATCTTTGCTGCCATATAACAGTACCAGGGCATGTTCGCCAGAAGCAATCACCTTCTTCTGTGACTAGTTGGGAGCTGTAAAGACTTGTGTATCCCGTTTGAATGCTGTATGTTTCATTAACACCTTCAGGGATGCAGGTTTGCCTATGCCATAAACATGAGAGCTAGTGTCGCATCTTAGGACTGCATGGACAAAGAGAATATTCTTGCATACATCTGGGCTACGGCTACACTTCAGTTTGTAGATGTTCCAGAACTTTGTGGTTTTGCTGTTATTTCTCTTTGGCTCAGGACAAAGGAACAAATTCTTCACATCGAGACGAACATGATAGCACAACAGAATCTAGATATCAGTGTCATCTGCAACAACAACTGTTGACTGCTGTTCTTGCAATCAGCAAGTCTGCATCAGCAGATGCATGCTCAATATTGCATCCATTCTCCTACAGCAGTTGCCCCAGAATAGTCACAAACTGTTGCTTGTTGTGTATGTTTGTCAAGAAGTCTTCCTTCTTTCCCTGGAATAACCTTGAGCCAAGGACTTGCACAGATGAGCCAGTGCGACCTTTGGTCCTCCTGAGCAACGTGGTTGGTTGATGGACCTAAGACATAGCCATCAAATACAACTGTTGGCTTTCCATAATGGGCTGAGACATAGCTGAAATATTACTGACATATTTGATGGTACGTATGTCCTTGGTTCCAAGGGATTCTGTGCAGCAATGCTCCACCATCTAAGACATAAACTTTGCTGTCAGTTATGCCTGTGTCCTTCACTGTAGCGGAATGCTTCCACATTGCATCAGCAAGTGTGGCTTTGTTTGCTGGATGGGGAAGGGTCTTGTTCTCAAACAGTGATGGTGGAAAGCTGCAGAGCTCATATTTTAAGATGTTCTCCACATTCTCTTGTTGATTTCCTGCCATGACCAGTCACTGGAATAGAATCTGTGGATCAGTGTGAACAATGTCATCCTGGATTTGGACAACAGAGCCACTGTCCATTGTCACCACTTGATGTTTCTTCTTGAAGGAGTGACTCGAGATGGTTTTGTCCAACATGGACATGATGATCTCATTTCCGATGTCAACTGAGTGAAGAGCATTTACTGTAGCCTGTGCAGCTACACCAGTTACAATGTTGCACAGTGTTTGCTCCTCCTCATGGAAAGGGTTTCTTGGCAGGAGAAATGAAATGAGGCTACATGTGTCCTCTGTGTCCTTCTTAGTGCATGACTGTGACATGTCCTTGTGCTGCTTACTGGCTCACTGACATTAGTGAGCTCCTGCATGTCCAGGTTCACAGCAGAACATGCACCTGAGGACAATGCCCACACCAGCCTCTGAGTCTCAGTCATACCTGTGTCATGAGTCAGGCCACCAGAAGTCTTCAGACTTTGCATTAGGACCTGCTCTACAATCAGATCTGCAGAGAGGCCATCCCAGTAGCGATCTGATCTGTGCACAACATGAAACCCTTGACTTAAAAAGCTGTAAACATCAGTAGATGTGTGCTGCAAATGTGCCATCCTCTGCAGATAGAGGTAGAGGGATCTGGTGTAGTGGTTGTGCCCTGCAGAAGCTAGGAATGGGAACATTTCTCTGAGGGACTTCATCTGCAAGTGCCAGTTGCCTATTTCAGTTTACTACATTTGTGTTGCTTGAATTCATATATTTCATGGTACACGAGCTAAGCCCTTTTTTGCATGATTATGCTTGTATAAAGGCACAAAAATACAATATCTCAACAACTGCAATAGCTATAGACATAAATTTGGTACCAAATTGTCCACAACACCCAACTTTATATTCAACTTCCATACATTTATGTGGCTTAAAAATAAATACTTTGTGAGAGCTGAAAAACCGAAAAATTGCCTGTTTTCGGGTGGCGGTCTTGGATTTTGGGGCTGTTCCACAACTCTGATTTTCCAGACTTTTGGGGGGTTCAAATGGCACCAGTGGCATTACTTTTGCAGTCTGTTCCGGGTGGACCTCTATTTCACTGTATCTTGACTAGCCTGCTAAGTCTTTTGTGGCAACACATTTGTACAAGTGATCTGGTGAAGTTCCAATATATGAACAAACACACAGCCACAGCATTGTAATAATCACCACAGCAATCTAACAAAAGCAGTGCAACGTAGCGAAGAACTGCAAACAATCATCGTAATGTACTAACGTTCAGCTTCAGGCTTGCACTGTGCACACATCAGCACCTGAAATGTGATTGAGTTATCATGTGGTTTGTATCCAAAATGTGAGCTCCACCTGACCTCTTAGGATATAGCGTGGGTTTGTTTTATGTAATGAAATACAAGTTACTGCAAATTTTTTATGGGCCATCTGTCTTAATAAACATTTTAAACACATTAACATGTATGTAAAAGAAAACAATAGCAAGTATGCCTTTATAATATGCTTTAAAATTTGTACATTGTTTCCCCTCAAAAAAAAAAAAAAACTTAAATGAAAGGCTATTTAAATTATTATTATTATTATTATTATTATTATTATTATTATTATTATTATTATTATTGACAAAAACAGTGGAAACTATCATAGCCAAGTGAAGCCCAAATGGGTTATAATGTGCTTCTTATGCAAATGTACTTGTGCATTTAACAGTAAAATTAGTGCAGCAAACTTTCCTAAATCATGTTGCATGATTCATTTAGGTACTCTCCTCCCTCAAAATTTGCAGCCTGAAAGGGTAGCTCTGAGAAATACACATAGAATGAGGCAAGCTGCAAAAACTGTCGGTGTCCACGTTTCCCGTGCTGCTTTCACTGCACGTTTTTTTTTTTTTTTTTTAAAGTGGCTTTGCACTATCAGATATTTTTTGATTGAGAATAAAAATGAAGAAAAAAATACATAAATGAAATTAAATTATCTATATAAGCCTGATTATGTTATTCAAATCAGACTGATTAAAATGTAATCATTTTATGTAAATGTAATCATTTTAATGAAACATTTCATAAATATTAAATACCTCTGTTGGGAAGGAGACTCAACAGTTTTCTTTTAGTTCTAAAGTAGTGATGAAAAAGTTTTGAGACCCACTGATAACTACAGCATAAATGCTAATGTATATCAAGCAGCTGCTATGACTTTTCTAGCACATTAAAATAAAAGCAACATGCAACACGTCCCAGTGCAGCACTGTCAGGATGTGGTTTCTTGTAGGTTTAGCACATCCTCTCTCTACTGCAGAGCAGAGACACAGACTAACTGAACTGACATTTTACCACTTTCTACAAAAGATTATCAGCCATTCTGCTCATCAGAGACACACACAGGCCATAAAATAGCTGCACATTACTCTTTTTATCATCAATTATTTTTATTGTTAGTGATATGGCCATTGTGCATTGATTATTTCTTAACCCTTTATGACCAGTCCTTATGTTTGAGCATTTTGTGACAAATACCAGAATTCCACAGGCTCCTCAGGTTCATTTGAAAAGGTGAGAAAAGACTGATTGTCTGTGTGGGTTCTGGATGGCACCCAGTTCCATGGTGTGCTGGATGTGGACCAGCACATGTTCTCAGACTTGACTTGATATGAAGAAGAATCCATTAGTTTGGACTAACTGATTAAAAAAAAAAGTTTAAAAAAATTCAGGAAAATACATTTACGTCAAGTTTACACATTCTCAGGTTCAACAATGATGCTTAAAACCTGAGAACACATTTAATTTCAACTTCTGGAACACAAATCTTGGAAATTCTTTCTTTCTTTTAGCTTCTGTCATTTCTGCTTGTGGTCACTACAGGAGCACTGATCACTATATTGGCACTGTGTTGATTTGGCATTGATACAACACCAAATGTGCACAGGAAATGGGCCATGGGTGACCTTGAACCAAGAACTTTCTACTTAATAAACAAGTAGAGCAACCACTTACACCGCTGTACTGACCCATCTTGGATTAGCTTTTGTGATGTTGAAAATATGTAAATAAAATTTCAAGCATATCTTACACACAAAAGCAAGCCTGTTGCTACAGCCAAACATAAACTGATCAAGCAAAGCTCTGCTAGTTTACTGTTGAAGTACAGAGAAGGACTTTCAAATTTAAAGCCCTGATCAAAAAGCGTCACTTCAGCATGCAGGCTATCCTGTGCATTTGTTGGATTTATATCAGGATTGCAATGTTATAAAATGTGCTTGAGCTCATTTTATAATGGAGAAAGAAACATTTCCACAGATATTCAAGATAGGCAGTTTATTGATGATGATGATTGCAAAACATTGCAAACTACTTCCAAGACACTGCATCCACCCCCAGCCACTTTGGTTTTAAGGGATTCAGTCTTCTCTGAGAATTTCAATCCATCCATCCATTTTCCATACTCGCTTACTCCAATTAAGGGTTCTCTGAGAATTTCTAATTTTCAATTCAACCAGCTTTAGGAGGGGCTGTGGCCTTTCCAAACATCTCCCAATTAAGAATTACGGAGGGCACTGCACACTCGGGAATGTTCCATACATTAATTTTCTATACCCGCTTACCTCAATCAACAGCCACAGGGGAGGGTTGGGGGTGGAGCCTATTGTAGCAGACATAGGGTGAAAGGTGGTGTGCACCCTGGAGAAGAGATCAGTCTATTGCAGGGCCACATATAGACAGACAAACACATTCACACCTATGGACAATTTCAAGTTTCCAGTCCACCTAACCTGCATATCTTTGGATGTGGGAGGAAGCCAGAGCACCCAGAGGAAACCCATGCAAACACGGGGAGAACATGCAAACTCCACACAGAAAGGACCCAGGTGGGAAGCAATCCCAATGACCTTCTTGCTATGAGGAAACAGTGATAGCCACCAAGCCACCGCACTGCCTATATTCAATGCAACACATAGTTTTTGTTTTTTATAAAGTGAAGTGGTCAAAGTTTTAACAAGAACAAGAAATCAAATTTAAAATAATTAAAACCCTGTTTGCATGAACAGCAAACTGGAAAAATGAAGTTCTGTTTTGAAATTACCTACGTTTACATAATTACCTCTGCCAAGGAGGTTGTATTTTCATTATGTTTTTTTGCTGTCAGCAGGATTACACAAAAATGACTCAACTGATTTTCAAGCAATTTGGTGGCGAGGTTGACCGCAGGCTAACAAAGGACATTTTGTAGTGGACCCAAAACAAAGAGGTTGATCCAGGAAGTTTTTCACTTCCTTTAACATTATACTGAGCATTTTTAACATTTTCATTCAAAGAAAATATGACATACCTCTTTATGAAAATATTTATATGATATTAGTGAGAATCCAAAATGAAGCATCTTTGTGTTTTCCTTTTGAAGGTTTTGAGGCCAGAGTTTGAAGAAAGGCGTGTTATTTACACCATTTCATGCTGAAGGTCTTGTGTCAAAATGTGACAACAGCGGCAGTTCAGTTCTGTGTTTATTGTCTCTGCTACATCTTTAGTTTCATGTTTTGCATTTACCACATTCTGTCCCCTGTTCAAATCATCCTACTGCTCCCACAAACTGTTTTAATTGCGCAGCATGCTTAAAATGTCTGACCTCACTTCTTCATTTTGAAGCGTGTGCTTCCTCTTTTTATATGAATTCTCAAGTCATTTACTTATTGTCCGCCTGCTCAGCCCGCGCAGCTTTGCCAGGAAGTGAAGACAACTCACAACGGAATACAGAATTGGTCAACTTTTGATCGCACAACTGTGTAGAACTGAAGATAAGTTGAATGTCAAAATCCATATCTGAAATTCACCTTCTTCATCTGTAATTTTAAGATGATGTGACCTTTGGTTTTATAAGTGGTCTGAGACTACATTTATTCATACTAGCACGCTTGTCCCTGGTTTAATGTGACCCATTCTCCATGTCCATCTGGAGCTGCACCAGGAAGGACAACCAGTGTAAAACCTGTGAAAAATTAACACGTGGAGCCACGTTGGATCTGCTGAGGTGACCCAGAGCCAAAATGGGAGCAGCCAAAAGAAAATAGTTTTTAATTGATTTGAGAGAAATAACATGGTGAGACCCTTCGGCTGCTCTCAACCAGGGTCACCACAGCAGATCCAAAGTGTACCTGCACGCTGAATTACACCGGATGCCCTTCCTGACTCAACACCACATTACGTGGAGAAACGTGGCAGGGGTAGGGTTTGAACCAGGGTCACAGACCGAACGCCCCCCACCCTCCACCAGAAAATCAGTATAATAATGTGATTATTGACCATCAGATGACAAAGTAAAACCTCTTAAATCATTCTAAAGTCAGTTTTAAGCAGAAACTAGGCTGTTTTAAGCAGAAAATGAGGCGATAATCGGTGAGTTGCGACTGATTCACTGAAATGACATAGGCGCAGCAGCAGCACTTTTATTATGAAATAAAGCTGAATTTTTGTGGAAATAATTGTTGTGCAAAAGCTTGAGATATATGTTGATGAGATAGATGATGACTGGAGTGCAGCTTGAAACAGAAACAAGGTGACACTCAGAAATGACACTGCTGATCTCTGAAATGACGCATGCGCACGCAGTGAAGGCAGGGCAGACCGATTTTTAGGGAGGACCGTTCGGTCGGCGACACCGGAAACCTTCCACACTGAAACCAAATGCGCTAACCACCACCCCTGCTTGAGAGCAACAACATACAATGTTAATATCCAAGTTAAAATGATTTGCCATCCTGTCAGTGTTATTGTAGAGCAGGTGACTAAAGAGATGAAATGCCAATATGTAGACATAGGTTTGAATCCCAGTCGTGTGTCTGTGTCTTTGGACAAGACATTTAATTTGCATTGTCTCCATCCATCATGTTGTAAATGGGTAAAGGCCTTAGCTGGGGAAGTAACCTGTGACGGTCCAGGGGGAGTCACAAATTCTCATCCTTTTGTTGCTATAGAATCTGGCACCTCAGGGTCTCAATAGGATTTTTGACATAAACTAGATGAGCACGCATAAAAGTGTAGACCTCACTGCCAATGCACAAAATTATGAATGTCATTAATGCCCCCAATTTGGTGTAAAAAATGTATTCACAAAGTCTGAAACAGTAACAGTCACAATAACCAATGCACAAAATCTTACAGTGCCATTAACGCCCCTGGCTCCACCCCTTTAACGCCTTTCTACCTCAGTCTGAGCCTGCCATCTATTCCATGTGAAATCCAAACTTGTCACATGCTATTGTAAAAACATGTTTACCAGTTTTTGAGCAATCCTGCAAATATACAAAGTATACAAAAAAGGCAAAGCTTCCAAATATCAAATCACTTGTAATAGCAAGAGCTAAGAATTACTGTACAAATTAAATATATTCAGCTTTGAAACTGATTTCATTTAGGTAAACCAAGTATCTCATCATTTTAAAAATAACTCCACATTGTTGTCTTTGCTGAATGAATGTAAACCTACAAACTAATCAAGTTTTCGTTCACCTCTAAAGGTTTACTTTCTTTTTTTAAAAAAATTGAAAATTTGTCTCTTTTTTAATAACTGAAAATTTTAAATTTGGTGTTTTACTGACATGCTAAAAATAAAAACATGACATTTACAGAGTAACATTAAGATGATGAAGGAAACCATATATATTAAATGAAATTATACCAATAAGATGACTTTCATTCATTCAAAAAAAGGAAACAAGCAAATAAACAAAAAAAATACCATAACTTCAAGGCACCCACAGAATAAAATATTGAAAATGTTGATGTGCTCATGCTGACGTTGTGCAACATGGTTCCATTGAGGATTCAGAATGTTTCCATTATCATCCGTGCACAGCCCCATCAACTAAGATCCAAAGGGAATTTTACTTTCTGTGAAGTCTAAAAAGTTATTATTAATTTATTTTTCTTACACTGGTGAGACAAACCCCGTGACCCAATCCTGGATAAGCAGTTGAAGATGAGTGAGTGGTGAGAGGAAAATCATCCCTAACACTTTTCTATGCATTTCTCCAATGTGAAAAACAAAATACATTTACCTTTTTTTTTTTTTTTTTTTTTTGCAAAAATACATTTTACAAACATCCTGGTGTTTTTTTTTTGTTGTTGTTTTTGTGGAGGACATAGAAATAACACCATGTTGATCAACTCATTAAACTAATACATTAATTAAGAAAAATGTTTTGGTTGTAATGTTGTAGTTATTAATGTGAATATTAAAAACAGTACTGTGGAATCTTTTGGCAAATTTAATGAGCTTTTAACATTTGAAAAAAAAAAATGCTAATGAAGATAAAATAAATAAATAAATAAATAAGTGTGGCCACATGTCATTTGTGAAGATACATAATTTATTTTAGGTCAAGTCAAGTCGGAAGGATGCACTGGTGCTGCATTCACAGAACCACATTGGGTCCTGGATGGCAACCACCCAGGCAGACAACCAGTTCACTCCCACATTTCTAATATAACCATCTATTTGCCACAGCCAAGTGGGGCACTGGGGTCCTCAACACTTAGGCCCTTGCATGATGGATGACACACAGAGAAACGCACCACATGGCCAAAATGGTGAAGCTGACACTCCCTCATAATGCAATGCAACACAATGCTGTTTGAGGTGGTCTCCTGTAATTTATAAGAAAATCATCTTATATTATATATGGTTTTCACACTTATTACTGAACCATCATTGGCAACACTCTTTATGTTGTCATGTATGAGGAAGTACACGTACAAAATATATTAAATATATTTGAATGTTTTAAATAGGGTATGTAAATTAAAGCCAATTAACAAATGCATTTTGTTAATTGGTTTGCTGCTTAAATAAAATACAAAAAAAAAATCTCTTTGATTTTGTTGGAATTATAATGTTTGAGCATTTAAAATTTGATTTAATCTTGAAACAATGATATTGAAAAAAAATAGAAATATGGCATTTTTCTCCCAAGATATAGGGAGCAAAAAACTTTTTCAAAGTTACTGTTCCCCCCCTTAGTCAGTTGGTCTTCCAATACACTGCACCATGGTAAATTATAAATGATTGCTGACCCTAAATAATTACAATAATAGATAAATAACAAATGCAAAAAAAAATTCAGCTCCTGTTAACTGATGTGTAAACCTGAAAGCTTTAGTCACAGGAACAGAACTGTGATGCTGCAGGCAGTAAGGTGTGTCTTTCGTGTGCACACTCATACATGTCACACACACACACACACACACACACACAAGCTCTGAAAGCAGAATGAAACATGACTGCATAAAAAGAAAAAAAAAATCCCAAAGCTTTGCACCGAATGAAAGAGTGCATTTAAAGAGTGCGTTCCTATTACGAGGCGTCTTTGATTGAACACAGCTTCTTAGACTTCTGCCAGTGGGGCTTACAAACCTGTCATTTTTTTTTTTTTTTTTTTTTGGTGTCTCGCATCACAAATGTGTGCGCTTCTGTCTTGTGTTCTTGGGTTTAAAAAGTGTAAGAAATGCAGACGAGTACAATAGGAGGCACGAGACAAAGGTGTGATGTCGTCTGTCATTTATGCTTTCAGATTTGACTCAGAATTATTATCCTTGTTATGTTTTTCCAAATGTCAAATAACAAAATTGTCTTGTCTTTATCTCAGGCAAAGAAAAACGACCACCTGCCCCAAAGCAAGAAGCGACAAGTTCACAAACGTATTCAAATGAACATTTTAGACTCATTTATAGTTTGTTATTGTTTACATTTTGCATGATTTGCATCAGCAATCAGCCTCCCCCCAACCTCTGGAGGCAGACAGAAACAAGAACCAGCTCTTCATACTGACTTCATAAAGAATCTATTGACTTAGAAAAAAAAAATCTTTACATTTGTACTCACATTTCACCAAAGTGATGATTCCAGCCCAGAGCAGCAGCACCTTAAGACCTTCCATCTCCAGCAGTCAGGGTGTATGCACTCACACACACACACAAACACACACACTGTACGTCCGTTTAGGACGGACAGATATCAACACTCCAAAAGACAAAGATCTATTTCTACTTTTTACCGAATGCTGCCAGTGCAATAACCCAAAGTGCTGTCTTATTTGAAGCTACATATGTTTTCTTATCGCTCGCGACAGCTTCCTGGACTTGTTCCCCAAACCCTAAACCTCGCCTCTAGGTTTCAAGTTGAGCAAATTACAGTGACGTCACAGCAAGGCGTCTATACCTTGACTTTTAGGGGCAGGAAGCTACTTTTCAGCAACGCCACTCAGAACAGGAAGTCATCTCTGAGACTTTCTCAAGTGTGAAAATGCAGTGGCCAATTACAAGAGAGTTAAAAGATGGAAGATTTTTTTTTGATGCATGGGTTTTGTTCGAGGTGTTTTAAAGGCATGATCAATTCACAAGTCTTGAAATTCAGTTGAATCCAAATCAGCAACATACTATAGAGAGATCATAGCTTTGGTGAGTTTAACTTTGAGGCCTCAAGGTTAGTTCGCCTGTTAAAAATCAATTAGTTCTCTCATTTGAGTGTATACCTCCATGAATGTATTAACGTTGCAAGACAAGTGGTTCTATCTGGTTAGTCTGTGTCAGTCAGAAGCAGCGTTGTGATCTGGTGGAATGCAGTCTTGAGGTGTTTGCAACAAAGACCAGCATAAACCCGCTCTAAAGTCTAATTTGCTTTGTTTTAAATTTGCTTAATTTGCTCTGTTTGCGAACTTCATACCTGTAACAGTCATCTCGGCTTAAAAAACAAACAAAAACAGGGCGTGCAGATCTTAGAAATCTGCAAAATGTGGTGTGCCAGAAAAAGTGTGCCTTGCTTGTGTTTCTCTACAGACACTTTAGGATCAAATAGAGTGAGTTAAGTGTCACTGGTTTACAACACACCCATAAATAATTAGGTGACTTCATCCACCCCCCCGGGCCTGGTTTATTATTTAATATTACATAAACAGCACAACCAGCAGACATGCACACCCAAAAAACACTTACACTTTGTGTTTCTCTCCATACTTAACAGACCGCCAACATAGAGCTCAAATTCATTCTATTGGATATTTAGTCTAAATAAGACAAGAAAGCCATTTTTATGAATTTGACTGAAAATGAATTGTGGGTATCACCAATTAGAGAGGCACCAGTTAAACTCCAAGTGTGTATTTAAGAACCTTAAAATTCAAAGTGTAGTTAACAGGTTATTGTATTTTATAATTACTTACACTGTGCAGTACATTGCTGTGGTGATGTTACAGGTACTCTCAACCCACTGGTGAATGGTAACTGGACTGCATTTATATAGAGCTTTTCCATCTGAATCAACAGCTCAAAGTGCTTTTCATTGAGCAAGATGCTTACTACACACCGAGGGCAACTTGGGGATTAAGGACCTTGCCCAAGGTCCATAGTGTTTTTCCAGCCTGACAGGGATTTGACCCACGGATGTTCTGGACCACGTAACCACAAGACCATCACCTCCCCAACAGCTGAAGAAGATGCAGCACCACTTTTGCTGTTCATTGTTAAATTCAAAAGCTGTGCTCGCTGGTTCAGCCAAAAGTAAACAAGTGTCACTTCTGACTTCACCATCTTCCCACTTTTATGACGGCATTTTAAGTTGCACCTCTGTTATTTATATTAGCTGATTTTGGTTTTATTCTATTTTTTGATATACCACATGTTCAGTCTATTATCAATAACATTTTTCAAAAGACTTTCAGGGAAAGATACATGCAAATGAAGGTTAAAAAAATTCTGAGAGTGGTACAGTAAAGTAGTTGATATTTGCTTTTAAACTGAGTCCTACTTTCAAGGTCAAAAACAGACTCTACTGTCTCAGGTTTTAATTTTCCAAACTTCATTTCCAAACACTCAAAAACAACTGGTTCTGTCCCGAAGATTTGAACTTTATTTTGTTTTTCTCTCTGTGTTTAAAGAGAAAAAAACCACTGGCCACTGGCTCCAGAAGTGAATTTGTTCATCTTTGTAATTTCTTCTTTAAAATCCTTTTGTGTGTGTGGATGTTGGATCTCATCAAAGTCATTGATCACACTCTATTTGATCATCAATTTCTGCCTCAAAGGCCAAAAAAAAAAAAGAAAAAAAAAAAAAGCTTTACTTCTGTTTACATGTGGAGGAAAATGGAGGATAAAAAAGGAAAGTGAGAGAGAGCAGAGAAAGCCTCCAGGGAGTGTAATACACACTGGGCAGTGAGCTGATGTTGTAGATGAAACACAGTCAGCTGTATGAAATAACACATCCAGTCAAACCGCTGTGTTTATTATGGTCCTTTTGATTTCTCACTCATCTGTTTTCACACTGCTTCTGTCACTCCTCTTCATTTATGATGTATTGCTTCTGTTTTATGTTAATGAGTCCTCAGCATTGGCACTTGGCCAGATATTTAAGTTAGCCAAATGTGATACAACAAAACCTTTTTGCCATCCTGTGTCACATGAGGTCAAAGAAAATAATCAGTTTCGGATCACTACAGACAATAATGTGAACGTGAGGCAGGCACGCTCACATACTTGTTGCTTACTTTCTCAAGTAATTGTGACGAGGTTTATCCTGGAAGCCCAGAGCATTTTACAAATAAGCGCTCACATTTGGAGTATGAAATCTAAATGCAGACTTCCTGTTTGCCCTGTGACATGTGAGCTACTGGGCTGTTTCTACTTCTTGGCACTGCAGACTTCTGATAATAAGGAAGTACTCATTAAGCAAATGACTTCATGCAACTGGAAAGAAGAAGACGAAAAATAAAACCAAAAAACTGTTTTTTGTACTCTTACAAAGAACACACATCATGTAGCATTGTTCTAAATACTACAGTACAATCACCATGCTCATCCATTGCAAATTATTTGGACATTTTCTTCTATTTCTCGTTTTTAAAAGAGGGAGGAAAAGAAGAAGAAGAAATAACAAAGAAAGAAAAAGCTTCCATGATGACATATTTCTGATGTGAAACAGGATGTGTGGGACCTGAACCGATGAATCATAGAGTGTACAGAAACAGGTCCATATTCACTTCTCAACAACTCGTCCTCCCTCATCTCTTACTATGATTTAACATGAAGCTGTGAGCTGGCAAATCCACCACCCAGCTCTGACTAAAATTCTGCACAGGATGACTTTGGTACACATATAACTGACACAGTAAGGTCACCTGGTATCTAGCGGGTGGCTTGTTTGTGTGCCTGCCTCAAGGAATATTCAGGCTGTTTTCCAATTCTGCGGCGGCACAATTCTAAGGCTGTGTCCTAAGAAGATCTGTCCTTCCGGAGACAGTGGAAGCTGAAGCAGCCGTTCTGAAATGAGACAGTCTGGCATTTTGCTATTGCCTCATTAGCTTTTCTCACCCCTACCCCCTGTCACCAAGCAACCTTGACACCTGAACACAAGCTAGTGTAGTGGGCATAACCCGTAGTTCAGTAATTATTTTTTAGTACTTATTTATACTCATCAAAATTACTTCTTTATAATTGTACATATGGAGCACCAAATTGTCCTTTTGATTTTTAATTGCCAATTTCACCCCCCCCCCAAAAAAAAAAAAAAAAAAAAAACTCATGGGATTGTTGGGTTCTTATATGATACACCTGTTGAAGAAGGCTGCATTCCTCAGCCATATTCCAAGGAATCTTCGAAATCAGACAGCCTTATTATTATGTCACGCATGACATATGTGGACAACAAATGCAGCCTTATTCAGCAGCTGCTGAATTGGGACATAACCACAGTTTCCATGAGGTAAAATATGACTTTAGCTTATCGAGCTACCCTGTGACATAATAGATATGCAAATCAGGTCACTATTGTTGTGGTGATTGGTCCATCAATTTGAACTATCCATCCGCCATCTTTGGTTAGTCTGGGTGTAAAGTTTTGATGTCAAAACTCAAAGGTAATAATTTATTGAGAATGTGCATTAAAAAAGCTTTACTTCTGTTTACATGCAGAGGAAAGTGAAGGATCAAAAAGGAAAAACAGAGAGAGCAGAGAAAGCCCCATTTTTGTGTTCTTTGAACCTGGTCTGTAAGTAATGGAAAAATTAAAACCAATAAACTGGGCCCACCTGGCTTGATGGGCATTGAGTCTCTTGGCATTCTGTATGTATGTGAGGTTTTTGAAATCAGTCCAGACAATGAACGGTATGATAGAGTCCTCCAACCAGTGATGCCACTGCTCCGAGGCCTCCTTGATGACTAACAGTTCCCGGTTGCCAATGTTGTAATTGACCCAGCTGGGGACAGGCAGTGTGAAAAGAACACACAAGGATGGAAATGGTTATCAACTCTGCTCTGTGAGAGAGCCGCCCCAATCCCACTATCAGAGGCATCAACCTCCACTGTAAACTGGAATATTGGCACTGTGGTAAACAGGTGTTTCAGGCATGTGAACGCCTGGGTAGCGACAGGTGTCCAACTAAAGGGAGTTTTGGAAGAGGTGAGCGCTGGATGGGTGAGGCTACCTGACTATAGTTGCAAATGAATTTGTGATAGAAATTTGTGAAACTGAGGAAGCATTGCAATTGCTTAAGTTTGATTGGGGCTGGCCTTCTGGCCACGGCATAGATCTTCTCAGGGTCGAGACGTATCTACCTATGAATGTTAATGAACCAGAGGAAGGATGCTGATGGTTGATGAAAGGTACATTTCTCTGCCTTCATGGACAGCTGTTTCTCACACAGCTGCTGGAGGACCCGACGAACATGTGTCTGATGTTCTATTAGGTCTTTAGGAAAAATGAGGATGTTGTCAAGATAGACAACCATGAATCAGTCAGTGAAATTGCACAGTACATCATTGACAAGGGCCTGAAAGGTTGTAGGAGCATTGATGAGCCCGAAGGGCATTACCAGGTATTCAAAATGGCCAAGAGGAATCTTAAAAGCCGTCTTCCACTCATCTTCCTCTCTCATGCAGACTAAATGGTAGGCATGTGCAGAGGTCCAGTTTTGTGAAAATTGATGCTCCGTGCAAGGGCTCAAAAGTGGAGCTAAGGAGGGGCAGCGGATACTTGTTTTTGATGGTTAGCTTGAGCCCTCTGTAATCCACAGCACGGACAGAGGGTGCGGTCCTTCTTCACCATGAAGCAGAAGCCGACACCCACCGGGAGGAGGAGAGCTGGATGATACCTGACGTGAGGGATTGTATATACTGTTCCACTGATTCGTGTTCCTCGTGGTTGAGAATGAATAACCTGCTCGATAGTAAGGTGGCGCCGGGAAGCAAATCGATGGAACAGTCATAGGGATGATGACAGAGTAGTGACAGGGCCCTGTTTTTTACAAAAGACAGAGGTGAGGTTGTAATAAATGGCAGGGATCAAATCCAGCAGGGAATCTACAGAGGGAGGAACGGGGGACTGGGTACTGGGAAAGGTGGAATGTAAGCAGAGGGAGTGGCACCTGTTGCTCCACCGGGCAGTAGTGCCAGTCGACCAATGGGGATGGATTGTGAAGGGTGTCCTAAAACTATGGGTGTGGAAGAGGAGAGTAAATAGAACTGCATCTCCTCATGGTGTATGATGGAGGTGAGGGGAGAACTGTCTAATGCCTGTCTTAATGGCTGGGCAGTTCCTCTAGGAGATCCTAAGTCTGTCAACAACACCCTGGTTAATAAAGCTGGCCTCCGCTCTAGAATCAATCAAGGCGGAGGTGGAAAAACGATTCTGGTTAAACTGAAGGGTGGCCGGGGTCTGTATCTCAGAAGCGGAGTCACCCATAGTACATTTTCCGTTCACCAACAACCTGGACGCAGTTGGTGAGCACTCTTTTTTGGCTGAACAGAGCAATCCTTTCGGATATGCCCCTTAAGGCCACAATGAATACACTCCCCAACCTGTAGGTGGCGTGCTCTCTCCTCAGGCAAAAGCCGGCACCTACCAATCTGCATGGAGTGTCACAGCACTGGGAAGTGATGGACTGGTGGAGGGAGAGGTGACCTGTGGGACTGGAGAAAGGGAGGACAAAGATGGCTGACTCTGGGCTTGTTGCCTATTCTGCTCCTGCAATCAGTTGTCGAGGCGGATGCACAGTGTGATTAGATTGTACAGCAAGTGTGGTTCCTCCCTAGCCACCAGCTCATTCCACAGTCTGTCCAAGAGACTGTTGCTAAGGGCCCCTTCACACATAGTACGAATAAGTACAACTCAGGGTGACTCGCGGCGAACCACAAAAACATCCAACAGCCAACGGGCAGGCGTGTACGATCCCGGTGCGACCGTTCGTGCACGCGACAGTGTCTTTCGAGCAGGAACACAGTGCGAGCAGCTGCACCATATCACGCTGCTGATATGGAGAACAATAAAATAAAAATCAGCTGCATAATTAGTGAATATCACTGGGTTGATATAAATAATACATTAAAGGGAACACAATACAGAACCGCGGTTAAATAACCCTGGTTAAAAAAAAATGTCACTCACAGGGTTTGAACCCATAAGCTCTGATTACTAGACAGAAACTTTACCACTGCACTACCATCACTGGCCTGTAATCAGTGCGGAAAAATGCCTCAAATCAACAGAGACATGGACGAGGTGTGCTGTGTCCAGCTGCTGCAGCCCGGCAGAAAGGCAAAAGATGTTTTATATATTTCCACGTGAAGACAGCAGGCAGAACACATGCCTCATAGAGGAATGATGTCAGTTCATGTCCTTCCAAACACGGAACGTGTTCTCAAGCTGGGACATCCAGGAGCAGAGATCTTTACAGCCGCGGCTGTGAGCAGACATGCCCCCCCATCCGTTCAGCGCCAAGATCAACGTGTCACTCTGTGTTATGTGGTCATTCATTTTCATTATTTGTTATGTAATTGTGTATGTAGGTTTTGTCGTAATTATTTATATACCTGTCCTGGTGGTGGTGTCTGTGTTTGTTATGGGTGCACTGAGCTGTCATCCAGCTGTCAGTGTGCTGTGATTAGCTGACAGGCCCCTTCCCATGCTGTGTGCGATCAAGACCTCGCTGTCTGGCCCCCATATGATCAGATAATAATAATACATTTTATTTATATTGCACTTTACATTTGTAAACAAATCTCAAAGTGCCACAGAGGTTAAACAAAAAGCATAAAACAACAATAAAAATAAAACAAGATCAATTAATAATCAGTTAAAATTAGCAACTATAATTCATAAGCTTTCTGAAATAAAAACGTTTTAAGATTTGATTTAAAAGAGTCCACTGACTGGCGCCCTCAGGTGGATGGGCAGGGCATTCCACAGGTCTGTACATACATATAAGCATTTTATGCAAGTATGCCCCCCAGCACGCCAGATGTGTTGGGGAGAGCAGGGGTGGGGGCACGACACATGTGCACACGTGCGAGACACATACACCACATGTGTGTGGCTTTTTGCAACTCCACAGTCGCGGGGCACTTAGACAAATTTCACATCCACCTCGACAGTGATCGTCTGCTGACTGTTTTCGTGACAATAGTGTGAATGGCCACACATTTTCTAAGTGCGAAATGAACAGTGTTCAATGTTCATGTGTTTCAGCTGGAATTTGACCAACACCTGCTGTGAGAGGGTTTGATGGGCTCTCACAGCGCACACTCTGTCTTTCAGCCACTGGTGTGCCCAAATAGTTGTAGCAACAGGTGTACGAGGTGTTGGAAGCAGCTACGATTTATCATGTTTTGCACACCTCTTTCCAAATGTTATAATACAAACAAACTACAACTGACCAAATCCGTTTTTTCCCCCCAAAATGAGACATCCTCTGTTTCTTATGAATTACATCCTGATGTGCAGTGCAGCCGGCTGTAAGAGCTCAGCTCAGAGGCTATGGAGTTACATTTGTGTCAGTAATATCTGAAAGGAAATGCTTTTGACAAAACCTAGATTTTGTTTATTTCTATTTCTGCCCAGAGATCAAGGATCCATCATGTACACATTTTATTTATATCCAGGGATAAAGGATCCAGTAACCAATTTCATAATTATTTACTTTAAGACTCAATAAAATGTTGTTGACATAGAAAACCTGTAAAGCCTATTTTTAGTACACAGAAAATTCACAAGAGGTACTGATAAGGCAATCGACAAGGAATCGGATCGATAAGCGGAATTGATATCGATAAAATCTTATCAATTCCCATCATTAATCGTCGTGCACAAAATTGCATTGTGAGGAATTGAATCGCCATCAAATGCCTATCAAATCACATTGAATCAGGAACAGGGGTGAATCGTATAGCATCGTATCGCTGGTAGTGTATCGAGGTGCATATCGAATCATTGTAAATGATGAGATTCACATGTCTAGTAAGCATACCTCTCTGGGAGGAGAGCGCATGGTGGATAGATCCTGCCTCAGCTGAATCCATGTTATGTCCAGATATTTCTGCTGTGGCAGACCGGAAACTGGAGACAGACTCAAAACAATGAGGTAGTTTTGGTGTCAAGAATCAAAGGTAACAATTTATTGAGAATGTGCAGTAGGTGTGGATGAAATGGAGACCAGGAGGTGGAATCACTGGAGGACGGGTCACAGCTGCAGGTTACCAGGTGGTCCAGTGGAATGGGTGGTGGCTGCAGACTGCAAAAAGTGACAAAACACAGTGATGAGTGCACAAGGAAACAACACCAGGGAAATGCACGGAAAAGCAAGCAAGCAGACTTTAGCACAATTTAGAGGCCTGGGACCTCATGTACAAAGACTTGCATTGACTTTCTACTAAAAGTTGGCATTCGTCAATACCCCGGTGTAAGCACAAGGATATTCAGATGTATCAAAGTGTGCATAGGCATGAATCCGCGCACGTTCATTTTGTACATCCCACTGAACGTGGAATTTAGCGCACGTGCACACATACCAAACTCGTCCCTGGCCACGCCTCTATCTGAATATGCAGATATATTCAAATAGTTTGGTTGTGTTGTGCTGATGGCACCATAAGTGTAGAGTGTTGTGTGTTTGATGACACCCGCCATTGTCTCTGTGTTGTTGTGTGTAAAAATTAAAGAACTTTCAGAGACAACGTGCAAAAACAACTAAAGCTGTGGTTAGATTGTCGTTCTCTCAGCTCGCTGTAATGTAAAACGGAAATTAAATAAGTACGTTTGTGTGTGTAAATGCTGAACTGAGCTGCGCGCACACACACACACACACACACACACACTGAACTAAAAGATATTAGGTGCACGGCGGCTGACAATGTGTGACATTAACATTACTATATGGATCTGAATGACGTGCGATTACACCAATCATGCTTGAACCCTCGTGCGCATGCGTGCGTTTTTTCACGCGTCAGTGACATCATTTCCCTGTGGGCATGTGAGATGTGGTCCCGCCCTCTCGGCTGAATTCCTTTGTTTCACACGCTGCTCGAGACGGCGCGCGTTGCTTTATCAAAATTTTTTCTGGACCTGTGAGGAATACCCGAGTGGACACTATTCGAGAAATTTAGCTGGTTTTCGGTGAAAAGTTAAATGGCTGATGAGAGATTATGGGGTGTTTCTGTCGCTGTAAGGACTTCCCATGGAGCGGGACGTCGCACAGCGCTTCCAGGCGCCAGGACGTCGTGAGAGAACAGAGAAGATTCAGAAGAGGCTGGCATGAGGACTTTATGCGGACATTCCACTGTTTAAGGACATTTTGTAATGAAAGACGTGCGCGCAAATTCGACGACTCGGCGAATCTGTGTGCGCCGCGACAGGAAAAACACCTCCGTGTTGAAAACCATTTGTAAAATTCAGGCGGCTTTTGATGGCTTTCAACAAGTGAGTAACTGAGAAATTGTTTAACAGCTTGGGCATGTTCCAACTTGCCCGTTAAGGTTTCCAACGGAGGTGTTTTTCCTGTCGCGAGCCCCCGCGGTCGGGTTCGGCCCGACATGCGACTCTGCCCGCACGTTCTTTCATTACAAAATGTCCGTTAACAATGGAATGTCCGAATAAACTCCTCATGCCGACGTCTTCTGAAAGTTCTCTGACGACTTACTGGGTCAACAGAGCCTGAAATGTGGAAGTTTTCAACTTGACACCGCGAGACGCTGCTGCTTCGAAGCACAGATCGCCATCAGGCGCCGTGGGCCATCCTTAAAGCGACACTACCAGACCAAAATCTCTCATCAGCCGTTAAAATTTTTACCGAAAACCAGCTGAATTTATCGAATGGTGTCCACTCAGTTGTGCCTTACAGTTTTTGAAAAAATTTTTATCAAACAAAGCAACAGTCTCTAAGCCATTCCTAAATAATGAAAAAACGACGAGAGGGTGGGCGACTCCTCACTCAAAGACTGCCCACAGGCGAATGACGTAACTGACAGGCGTGAAAAAACTCTCACATGCCCACGAGGGTTCAAGCATGTCTGATGTAATCACACGTGATTCAAATCCATATGGTTTTTGAAAAAAAAAATAAAGTTGTATACTTTTCTAACAGACCTCGTATGTGTGCAGTTAATAGCACCGATTAGATTTTGGAAACCAGCTAGCAAAATGTGCTAGAATGTTGGAATGTACCTGGATGAGATTTGGATGTTTGCATTCCACACAGCTGGTGGCTCAGCTCAAGGTTGAATGGCACATGCCTGACTGATCAGCCAGCTAACGCTGGAATGCCCATGATGCCAGGATGCCCAGCATGGTCAGCACCTGTGTGGGCACAGACAACTCCTGGCTTCTCGCCGCATTGCGCTCTGGGCCGACTGCAGTTCTGCATGCAATTGCAGTCACAGTGGCCTTGGTAATCTAAATCGGTTTATGAGCCAATTATCGTCATTTGCAAGTAAATCCTCGTGTTCCCTGGGTACACGCTCATGTCAGATTGGACCATTTGCAAGGTGCTTTAACAACGCTAATGCAGCCACTGTTTGTGCCATTTTACGCATCACTTTGCGCATGCTTTTATATCTACCTACTGTAAACACCTGGGTGCGTTAATTGCTCATCAATGTGTCGCTGATGTGCACAACACTCTGATGACTTCTTGTTTTCACATTATTAATGGTTCCCAGCACCAATTTTACATGTTCACAGTGGAACAATACCTGTAGAAACGTGCGTACACTAGCCAGGATTTTTGCGTGACGCACCGCACATTTCCAGGGTAATTTCAGTTTTGATACAGCTGAACATTGGTGTGGAGATGGATGTACGCCGGGTTTTTGTGGGTAAGCACACTTTGCACATGAGGCCCCAGGTTACCACTTCCATGGATGGAAAGATCTGGCAGCGTCCTCCAGTTCAACCCAGGCTTAAATAGGATGTAAGGGATTATGGGATACATGAAAACCCTGGATAACCCCAGACTGATTCTCCAGACGACAACAACAAGGGCATATCTGTTAGTTAGGTTTTTTCCTATCCTTTCATTAATTTTCCTTGGTTTAAACCAAGGAAATGTTATGATGAAAGTTTGATTTTTTCACTCGGCACAGTTCTTTGTTTAGCAGTTCTTAGCATTAGCCTGTTGTCGCTATCAGCTTTGTACAGTTGTACTCAAAGGTTTACATACTCTAGCAGAATTTTAGATTTTTTTGGGGGGCCATTTTTCAGAGAAAATGAATAACACAAAAACCTTTTTTTCAATCATGGTTAGTGGTCGTGTAAAGCCATTTATTGTCAAACTGTGTTTACGCTTTTTAAATCATAATGAAAACAGAAACTATCCAAATGACCCTGTTCAAACCTTTACATACCCCAGTTCTTAATACCATCTATTACCCCCTTTAACATCAATGACACCTTGGAGTCTTTTGTGGTAGTTGTGGACGAGGCTCTTTATGTACACTGATGGTAAAGCTGCCCCATTCCTCTTGGCAAAAAGCCTCCAGTTCCTGTAAATTCCTTGGCTGTCTTGCATGAACTGCACATTTGAGATTTCCCCAGAGTGGCTCAATGATATTGAGCTCAGGAGACTGAGATGGCCACTCCAGAACATTCACTTTATTCTGCTGTAGCCAATGACAGGTTGACTTGTCCTTGTGTTTTGGATCATTGTCATGTTGAAACATCCAAGTACATCTCATGCACAGCTTCCGGGCTGATGAGTGCAAATTTTCCCCAGTATTTTCTGATAACATGCTGCATACATCCTGTTATCAATTGTGACCAAGTTTCCTGTGCCTTTGTAGCTCACACATCCCCAAAACATCAGTGATCTGCTCTGTGTTTCACAGTAGGAATAGTATACCTTTCATCATAGGCCTTGTTGACTCCTCTCGAAATGTAACGTTTATGGCTGTGGCCAAAAAATTCCATTCTGGTCTCATTAGCCCAAATGACTTTGTTCTCTGTGCTGTTTGGCATATTGTAAGCAGGTTAATGCGTGGCATTTGTGTAGTAAATGCTTTCCTCTGGCGACTCGACCATTCAGCCCATTTTTCGTCAAGTGCCTCCTTATAGTGCATCTTGAAACAGCCACACCGGTTTAGTCAGAGAGTCCTCTATTTCCCATCAATTTCTTTATAAGGTTTTCACATATAACAAACAGTGCAATATGTATAATGACACTTGGAAAATAGAATACACCAATTTACAATAACAAAATGTATGTGAAATTATAAAAAAACAAACAAAAAAAATAAACCCCCCAAAAACACACAAACACACACACGCCAACAAAAATGAAATGTGTAGAAAATTTGAGAGCTGCTGGTGAAAGAGAGGCTCATATCTAAGACATAAATGAAAAAAAGTTATTCGAGATTATCTGGGAAGACCAGCTTCCCAACATATTGAAAAAATGGATCCCAAGTCTTTGAGAATTTTGCATTGGAGCCCTTCAACATATAACAGATTTTTTTCTAATTTGGTAAAATAAATTACATCTTTGATCCAATGAAAATATGATGGAGGGGTGGGTGACTTCCATTTTTGCAAGCAAAGTTGTAAATGCTACAAAGGACTTTTCTGCTGTAGTAAAAGAAGTGCCTCTGTTATGTGTCGGACGCAGCTCGGAGAACCGACCAGCGTTTGAAGGACCCAGTATGAAATAAGCAGAGCACGGTACAAAGGCTAACTGAATTTAATACATAACAGTGATAATAATAATAAAAGGTGCGGTCTGGCGTGGTGCGCTCCCAGCAGCGCTAACGGTCCGGAGCCAGAAGCTGTTTCGGACCCAAGGACCCCGCCGACACCCCCCAGGTGGCCGCAACAACCGAGTCTGTGAAAGAAGGAACCATTATGTGAGTCCACACTCTACACACAGAACACTTAAAGGTGTACAAACAGCAAACACTTCCTGGCTTGATTACTGATCAGCTTCCAACCTGCAGGCATGGAACATCCCGTTCACAAATCACCACCGCAGTGGAAGCTGATACATGACTAACATACAGCTCAATACAATAAGGTGTGAGGGACACCACATTTACTGACTGTATAACTGTTAGTCACAAAATCCAACGTACCTCAGGAAGTGTGCTGATGAGCGTGAGACCTCACCCCCTCCTCTTTCACAGACCGTGCATCAAACCTGGACGTTCTCAGCGTCCGCTGCTGATGAGATGGCTCCCAAGACGACGATCTCACCCGTCTGGTCACAAGGTCGAGTCTCTGGCAAATGCACACTGTGCACTTCAGTCTTAAATGCCAACATACTCCAATCCCTCCAGATGCACCTCAGCTGTGAGTCCTGACGAGTCGCAGGTGATCAGGGTGAAGTCCTAACAGCCTCAGCAACACAGCCACTCAGTCCCAAATGCATGCCACCTGGGAGGAAACACAAAAGGCAAACAAACCGGCAGCCAGGCCCCCCAGCCATACAACAGTACCCCACCCTCACGGGAAGCCTCCCGGCGACCACACACACCTGGCCCAGGAGAAACACCCCCCTCCAGGGACCATGGCTGGAAACCACGTCCGCGCTCGTCCTCCAACAGACTGCCCGAACTGGCTGCATATTTGCCCTTGGTTCTAACAGTCTTAGCACAGGTGTGGCCAGGAGTTCCTACACCTGTGCGGTCAGCCTTTAACCAAAACATGTGTGATTAGTCAAAAAACAAAACAACCAAAACATCCCCCCCCCTCCCCAGGGGACCGTCCCATCAAACCCCAGGGAAGGGGAGAAAGGAAAAACAACCCACATGTAAACACAAACAAAAATGCCAAAAGACCCCCCCTCCTCCCCCCCAAACGACACGCAGGGACCAACACCCCCCAGAGGGCCACCCGCCAGCTCCAGGAGTAATAACCACGGCCGAGGTCCCTCTGGGATCCACCGTCACCCACGGGGACTACCAGCGCCCCCCAGAGGACCACTCGTCAACCCCAGGAGACGCCTCCCCACACGACCAATGGACCCAGCCCCGGCCGCCCACGGCTAGATGGACCCAACGCCTTTTCCCCCCCAGAGGACACCACAGTCAAACCCTGAGGGTGGAAACTGGGGGAGGAAAAACAAAACAAAAACCCCAAACCCCCCCCCCCTCCCCTCCCGGGTGCAGAGGCCACCTGGGAAACGCCCAGTACAACCTAACTGCACCCCTCCAGCAATGCCGACACAACGGCACCCCCGGCTGGAGTCAGAGGAGAAGAGAGGGCATAACAAAAAACAAAGAGAAAAAACAACCCAAATACCACCCCATCACCCCCCAGGGGACCGTTCCATCTAACCCCGGGGAGGGGGGAAACAAAAAGAAACAAAGAAAAAAAAAAACAGACCAACACAGTTATTTGGGTCCCCGTCTTTCCTTTTTCTTTTTTTTTTGTGTAGCAAAGGCTGCAGGATCACACCCCCAGACAAACAGTGGACAACAAAAAACAAAAACCCACTCAAAAAACACCCACACAAAATGAACCAACACAAAACAAATCAGTGAGTTATACCGTCAAGCTCAACCACATGGAACACACCTGTTCCAACTCAAGAGCTTGACGGTACCGTGATTCAGTCACCACAAGGGGGAACCAGAGTGCTAAAAAATGAAAAACCCCCTTTGGTGACAAAAAACAAACGAGCTGCATCTTCGTGCGCAGCTGAGTGCAACACAATCAAAATGTGCTCAACTAAATAACGCCGGAGCTGAAACAACAGACGCAGTAGTTACCTTTTATCCGGGGAAACGGGGCTACGACTGTAGCACAGGAAGCTCAGCGACCCGTGCTAACAGAGCTCCGCCGTGCGCGTGAACCCATTACAAACGCACTCTTGCAGCTCCCGTTTAAACCTCTTATCCGGTCGGAGTGTGACGCGAAGCTGTCGCCAGTCACACTCCACCACGACCCACGGATAAGGCACAAACACAGGACACGGCTGCAAGAGAGCACAAATCAGTATCCAGTAATGGGTTCTCAAACACGCACCTTCCGGGCGGAGAGCCCCGCAACTGATCCGGATAACCACTGAACGTCTGCTGCCGCCTTCCCGGCGCGTTACCGTCTCTGCTACCGCTGGGTCCGTGATGTTTGGCCAGAGACTACTGTTATGTGTCGGACGCAGCTCGTTTGTTGAACCGACCAGCGTTTGAAGGACCCAGTATGAAATAAGCAGAGCACGGTACAAAGGCTAACTGAATTTAATACATAACAGTGATAATAATAAAAGGTGCGGTCTGGCGTGGTGCGCTCCCAGCAGCGCTAACGGTCCGGAGCCAGAAGCTGTTTCGGACCCAAGGACCCCGCCGACACCCCCCAGGTGGCCGCAACAACCGAGTCTGTGAAAGAAGGAACCATTATGTGAGTCCACACTCTACACACAGAACACTTAAAGGTGTACAAACAGCAAACACTTCCTGGCTTGATTACTGATCAGCTTCCAACCTGCAGGCATGGAACATCCCGTTCACAAATCACCACCGCAGTGGAAGCTGATACATGACTAACATACAGCTCAATACAATAAGGTGTGAGGGACACCACATTTACTGACTGTATAACTGTTAGTCACAAAATCCAACGTACCTCAGGAAGTGTGCTGATGAGCGTGAGACCTCACCCCCTCCTCTTTCACAGACCGTGCATCAAACCTGGACGTTCTCAGCGTCCGCTGCTGATGAGATGGCTCCCAAGACGACGATCTCACCCGTCTGGTCACAAGGTCGAGTCTCTGGCAAATGCACACTGTGCACTTCAGTCTTAAATGCCAACATACTCCAATCCCTCCAGATGCACCTCAGCTGTGAGTCCTGACGAGTCGCAGGTGATCAGGGTGAAGTCCTAACAGCCTCAGCAACACAGCCACTCAGTCCCAAATGCATGCCACCTGGGAGGAAACACAAAAGGCAAACAAACCGGCAGCCAGGCCCCCCAGCCATACAACAGCCTCTTAATATGTGACCAAAAATTGCTGTAACTGCATGAGGATGAAGTGATTTTCCTGTAACTGTAGATAAAGTGTCAAAAATGTTGTTCCAAAAAGATGACAAGGCTGAACAAGACCAAAACATATGAATATGAGAAGCTGTGGTTTCACGGCATCTATCACAAACTGGATCAATATTGTGGTATATTTTGGAAAGCCTAACTTTTGTATAATGTGTTTGGTGCAATATTTTACATTGTATCACACCATGCTTAGCACAAATTGAGGAATGGTGCACCCTATCCAAGATATTCCTCCACATGTCACCATCAAGAATGACTTCCAAGTCAGCTTCCTAACGTGACTTGATAGAGGCTAATGAAGTCATTTTTAGAGAGTGAATGTCAGAATACATAACTGATATCATCCCCTTTAGTGTAGGCATTGGTTCAAGAAATTAATCAAATGCGGAATCAGGGGGCCAAACAGGAAACTGAGGGAATCTAGTAGCAACAAAGCTACGAACCTGTAGATACCTAAAAAAGTGCTGTTTGGGGAGGGAAAATTTTTCAGATAATTGTTGAAATGTAGCAAATGAGTAGTCAATATATACATCTTTAAATGATTTAATGCCCAGATCAAACCAGATGATAAAAGATTGATCAATCAGTGAAGGAGGAAAAGCATGATTGCATTTAATTGGTGCCAAAATTGAATATGTTTGTAATCCAAAGCAGCGCCTAAATTGATTCCAAATTTTTAGCGTAGATTTTACAATCAAATTTTTAGTGCGCATTTTGCCAATAGGTTGATTTAATGAATGAATTAATGCTGCAAGAGATACTCCTCCAGATTAATTTTGTTCCATCTCCAACCAAACATGGGTTGAATGATATGAATCAGAATGTAGCCAAAATTGTAATATTTTCAAACAAGATGACCAATAATAAAATTTGAAGTAGGGTAATGCCATACCTCCTAATTGTTTAGGTCTCTGCAAAAATTGTTTGCGGATCCTAGGCGTTTTATTATTCCAAATGAAACTGGATATGATTGTATCCAGTTTTGTAAAAAAGGATTGTGGAAGAAAGACTGGAAGGCACTGAAATAAATAAAGGAACCTAGGAAGAACATTCATTTTAATGCTGTTTATACGAGCAGGCAATGATAAAGTGAGCAGTGACCAGCGTTCCAAATCTTTTTGTACCTGGGACAAAAGAGGGATGTAATTTGCACTAAATAAATTTCTCAGACTCTTTGTTACCTGAATCCCAAGATATTTGAGTTGATCCGTAATGATTTTAAATGGTAAGGTGTTTAGTGGGTATTCAGAGGCAGCCTTATTAAGTGGAAGAAGCTCACTTTTTCCCAAATTTAACTTATAACCTGAAATAGATCCAAATGAATTTAGCGAGAAAGGGCAGTTGGGATGGAGAGGGAAATATATGTAATATAAAGAAGAAGATCGTCGGCGTACAGAGACACCTTTTGTTCCTGTCCACAACTCACAATGCCTTTAATCTGAGGGTGGTTACGAAAAGCAATGGAAAGTGGTTCAATGGTAAGTGCGAATAGAAGTGGACTGAGAGGACAGCCCTGATGAGTTGAGCAAAATAGGGAAAAATATGAAGATTGATTATTATTTGTTCGAACCGAAGCCAGGGGAGATGAATACAAAAGCCGAACCTAGGAAATAAATTTTTCTTTAAAACCAAATTTCTGTAAGGTATAAAATAAATAAGTCCACTCAACTTGATCAAAGGCCTTCTCAGCATCCAAAGAGATTATAGCTTGTGGGATATTAGATGAGGGGAGATTGTAAATTGTGTTAAAAAGACGTCTCAAATTAAAAAAAGAATGTCTGTTCTTGATGAACCCCGTTTGATCAGGAGAAATTACACCTGGCAAAATAGTCTCCAGACGAAGTGCCAGTGACTTTGATAATATTTTAAAATCCACATTCAAAAGACTAATTGGTCTGTAAGAGGAACAACTAAGAGGATCCTTGTCTTTTTTTAAGATGAGAGAAACTGAAGCTTGGTTAAGAGTGGGAGGAAGTTTTGAGACAGTGTAGGATTCATTGAACATATCAATCATAACTGGAAGTAGCTTATGTTGGAAGCATCTGTAAAATTCCAGTGGATAACCATCGGGCCCTGGGCAACTGCCACCCTGCATTGACTTAATAGCACCTGATAATTCTGACACAGTCACTGGCATTTCCAATCGTTCAAGTAAATCTGGATTAACCTGTGGGATTTCTAAAGAGGAAAAGAAAAGATCTAATTCGTGATTACTTGGGTTAACCTCAGATGAATAAAGTGAAATATAGAATTGTTTAAATTCATCATTAATCTCAACTTGATTTATCGTGGTGCCAGAATGAGTACGAATTTGTAAAATTTGATGAGAGGAGGCAGTCTGCCTCAGTTTATGTGCCAGAAGCCTGCCCGCTTTATCACCTTGCTCAAAATATGTACTCCTGGATTTGATTAACAATTGGACAGCCTGGTCTGAAGTCAAAATATTGAATTCTGATTGTGCAATTAGACGTTCTTTGTATATATTGGAGCTAGGCGAGATTGCATATAAAGCATCTAGTTCAGCTATATGATTGGTGAGAGCAGTGATCTTTTCCTTCTTTTTCTTTCTCTCATTACTTACATAAGAAATTACTTGTCCTCTAATATACGCTTTAAGTGCTTCCCATAATACAGATTTGGATACATCAGGGGTGTTACTGACAGACAGATAAAAATCTATTTGATCAGAAATTGTACCAATAAAATTTTCATCAGACAAAAGTGATGTATTGAAACACCAGGGGGATCGTGAGTGGACATCCTTATCAAAATGAATTTTGAGTGTAACTGGGGAGTGATCTGAGATGACAATCGGTTCATAAGAACAAGAACTGGGGGTGTTTTTAGGAAGAAGCCGATTATCAAGTAAGAAATAATCAATTCTAGTAAAAGAGTGATGTACAGGTGAGAAAAATGAATAAACTCTTGCTGTAGGATTAAAAAATGAAAAGGGTCTAAAATAGAAAACTCAGCCATGAAGTTTTTCAGGATCTTAGCAGATTTTGAAATGGTAGTAGGTTTTGTGGATGAGCGGTCAAGATTTGGGGAAAGCCAGCAATTAAAGTCACCAGCTAATATGAGACGATGGGATGACATGTCAGGAAATCTTGAAAAAAGTTGCCTAAAGAAGCCCTCATTGTCCCAGGAAATATGTGCATATTAAAATAAAAAGAATTATGAAATCACAATCAACCAATAATTTTTAACATCATTTACTATATATAATACTTAAGTCATTGTGCAAACCTTACAGGAGGGAATAGCATCATCGTTATCAATGGAAATAATGTAAGTCCCCACCCATTACCTGCATCAAATATCAATGTTCATTATTTCAAGTTCTTTTGGATGAAGTCGGCAGCCTGAGAGGGGTCCACAAACCGTCGTGAAGTGCCATCTGGTAAGGTGATTTTTAGGGTAGAAGAGTAGAAGAGCCCGTATTTCACCTCCGGAAACATGCGTAGTGTGCGCTTCACAGGACCAAAAGCAGCCCGACTCTTTGCAACTGCAGCAGTGAAATCAGGAAATATGAAAACCTTTTGGCCCTTGTAGAAAAGTGGAGATGCTTCACCAGCACAACGTAGAATTAAGTTGCGGACATGAAAATAGTGCACCCGAGCCACAAAGGGCCGAGGGGGAGCACCTTCCATAGGTTGTGCTTGTGTGAGCACGGTCAAGCAGTGGCTTCTCATCCAAATTAAACAAGTCCTGTAATAAGCCTGCAACAAAATCAGTAACTCGGGGCCCTTCGACCTGCTCAACCACTCCGACCATACGAATATTGTTTCTTCTCGATCTACTTTCCAAATCTTCACATTTCTCACCCAAACGCCCCACTTGTGTAACTAACTGCTCAACTTTAACTTACAGCTCAGTAATGCGAAAGACGTGGTCGTTAGCGGCCTCCTCTAGCTCCCGCACAGCCACCGGGGAGTTAACTTTCTGCTGGAGTGGTTCAATTGTCGATTTCAGTTCTGCCCTCACGGTCATGATGTCAAATCCCAGTTTAATAGAAACTCCATCTATCTTCGCAAATATCTCATCTTTGAGAGCATCCATCATAGTTTGTAGCATTGGGCGCACAGCATCGCTAGCGCTCTCCGTGGTTGGCGTGCCGCTAGCTTTAGCAAGTCCACTTGCTGTATCTTCAGGCGGTCCAAGCGAGTCAGGAGGCGGCGAGGCTTTGTGGCCTTCCTTAGCTTCTTGTTGTGGTTGGCATTTTGCTTTCTGCATTTTGAGTCCAAATGTCAGAAAAGTGGTCTAAGTAATTCAAAAGCACTTTAGAAGTAAGAATAAATCACTGAGATGACAAAGTACTTGCAAAATATATAAAAGAAAGTCAAGTTTTCACGGAGCTCGCGGAAGACACGTCTAACCTCTATCTCGCTCCATAGCGCCCCCCTCCAGAGTCCTGTATTTCAGCCGAAGTTATTTGTGGGCTTTTCTTTGCATCCCGAACAATTTTCCTGACAGTTGTTGCTGAAATTTAGTTGGTCTTAATGAAAGTTTGAACACTGCTGATTGGCATTCTCAGTCCCTTGGATATCTTTTTATAACCCTTTCCTGTTTTATACAGTTCAAGTAAGGAAGTCCCTTCGGCTGCTCCCTCGTTCACACTCAGGGTCGCCACAGCAAATCCAAGGAGGTGTTATGTGCTGACGCGGGTCAGAGAACCGAACCAGCATCTGACAATGGCCCAGCGCTAAATAACCAGAAAGCGGTTCCAAGAAACAAATTTATTCCCCCTCATGTGCAATAATTCGTGTATAACATAAATATTCAGCTGTCTTGGCAAGGTGAAGGACGGCGCGCTCTCCAGTGCACAAATGGATCAAAGCCCGGCACTTCTGGACTCAGATTCACCGCCGAACACCCCCCAGGTGGATACGACAAACTGACTCTGTGAAGGACGGAAAAGGTGAGGTAAGTCAACAGAGCTACAACAAATATCCTTCAGAGGCACACACTATCAGCAACACATTCAGGTCTGAATTTAAGCTTTATGTAAATGAGCAGCTTCTCACAACAGGTGGAGGATCATCAATCCGTACGCCACGGCAGTGAGAAGCAAACTGCACAATTCTCATCAATGTTCAAATATACTGCGTAACAAAACGCCAAATTACTATTAACAATTATTCAGACAATAATCACCTCCGATGTGTGCTGACAGCATGTGTCCCTCACCCGTCCTCCTTCACAGGCACGATGTGTCAAACCCTGGCGCGGTCCTCAGCGTCTCACAACCGAACGTCACAAGGTCGAGTTCCCGGCAATTCTGCTCAAATCACTCATGGCTTAAATGCAGAACGCCATCTCATTATCTGCTTCAGCTGAAAGTCTTTAAGTCTGCACGTGAGCATCCTCCACAGGTGCAGCCAATAGTTCTGATGAGGGTGAAGGACTCTTCCGCCAGCACCTTCTCCACAGAAAAAAACAGTTTGCATACCACCTGGAGAGCAAAGAAAAGAAAACAGCACCCAAATGTCCAGCCAAACCCCCCAACACACAACAGGAGGATCTGCATGTTGAAATGGCACAAGTTCTACGCTGGATGCCCTTCCTGACGCAACCCCACGTTTCATGGAGAAACCTACAGGGGTGGGGTTTGAACCAGGAACCTTCCACACTGAAGCCAAGCATCCTAACCACTTGGTCACCATCTCTACTTTTTACAGTTCAAGTATCTTTTCTTTTTACTTTGACAATTCTTTCTTGTGGCTTAACTGGATTAAAATAACACCTTCAGAGAGTAAACACTGACTTGATTAACTTTGAGAAACAACTCAAACATTGTGTGAGGTTTAACACTGTATTTGACAGATTTTAATACTTCAGATTTTAGCTGTCTTATGCAACAGATGTTTCAGAACCACACAAAGGCAATGAAAAATTAGCCTGTTTTTTCATATGTAACAGAACCTCCCAGTTGTCAGCATATCTAAGGAAATGCTTACCGAAAACATTTAGTTTACACGATAGGTACCGTGGTTGTTGGCGTTAGCAGCATTTCTATTTTAAGAAGTCACTCTTTTTTATAGGGGCTGGGGAAGTGGGTGAGGCTTAGATGAGAAACTGTGCCACTTCCCTAATTAATCAATCAAATGGAAGATCTAGATTTTGTTTGTTGTTGTTTTGTAAATTTGCTGGAGCTTCTTTTCCCTTCCAGTATTAATGTCAGCAGGTCCTTAATGACATGACAGTGAGGTTTGAGAAAGAGAGAGACCTCAGAAAACAATTGAAATTTCAGCTGTCAGTTCTTTTGTGCACTCACAGCTGTGACCACAGTGAGGTGAGAAAAATGGGTTGCAAGTGATGCATGTGTATGTCTGTGAGAGCTACACCCAGACGCATGCAATTTTCCCCTTCACTTTGCACGGTGCATCTACATTTTGTGTGTGGGTAACGAGTTTCATTTTGTGTCAGCCTTCAGTTGACTTTATACAAAATGTGCCCATTTCCTCAACCCAATTTTGAACTTTTTTTAAATAGGTGTGCTAATTCATCAGCAATGATGTAAATGTTGTGTATTTCATGATAGATTTGCACATTTAGTGTATATATATATATATATATATATATATATATATATATATATATATATATATATATATATATATATATATATATATACACACACACAGTAGTGTTCAGAATAATAGTAGTGCTATGTGACTAAAAAGATTAATCCAGGTTTTGAGTATATTTCTTATTGTTACATGGGAAACAAGGTACCAGTAGATTCAGTAAATTCTCACAAATCCAACAAGACCAAGCATTCATGATATGCATACTCTTAAGGCTATGAAATTGGGCCATTAGTAAAAAAAAAAAAGTAGAAAAGGGGGTGTTCACAATAATAGTAGCATCTGCTGTTGACACTACATACTCAAAACTATTATGTTCAAACTGCTTTTTTAGCAATCCTGTGAATCACTAAACTAGTATTTAGTTGTATAACCACAGTTTTTCATGATTTCTTCATATCTGTGAGGCATTAATTTTGTTGGTTTTTAACCAAGATTTTGCTCGTTTACTAGTGTGCTTGGGGTCATTGTCTTGTTGAAACACCCATTTCAAGGGCATGTCCTCTTCAGCATAAGGCAACATGACCTCTTCAAGTATTTTGACATATCCAAACTGATCCATGATACCTGGTATGCGATATATAGGCCCAACACCATAGTAGGAGAAACATGCCCATATCATGATGCTTGCACCACCATGCTTCACTGTCTTCACTGTGAACTGTGGCTTGAATTCAGAGTTTGGGGGTTGTCTCACAAACTGTCTGTCACCCTTGGACCCAAAAAGAACAATTTTATTCTCATCAGTCCACAAAATATTCCTCCATTTCTCTTTAGGCCAGTTGATGTGTTCTTTGGCAAATTGTAACCTCTTCTGCACACGTATTTTATTTAACAGAGGGACTTTGCGGAGGATTCTTGCAAATAAATTAGCTTCACACAGGCGTCTTCTAACTGTCACAGCACTTACAGGTAACTCCAGACTGTCTTTGATCATCCTGGAGCTGATCAATGGGTGAGCCTTTGCCATTCTGGTTATTCTTCTATCCATTTTGATGGTTGTTTTCCATTTTCTTCCATGTCTCTGTTTTTTGTCCATTTTAAAGCATTGGAGATCATTGTAGATGAACAGCCTATAATTTTTTACACCTGTGTATAAGTTTTCCCCTCTCCAATCAACTTTTTAATCAAACTACGCTCTTCTTCTGAACAATGTCCTGAACATCCCATTTTCCTCAGGCTTTCAAAGAGAAAAGCATGTTCAACAGGTGCTGGCTTCATCCTTAAATAGGATTGATTGATTCACACCTGTTTGTTCCACAAAAGTGACGAACTCACTGACTGAATGCCACACTACTATTATTGTGAACATCCCCTTTTCTACTTTTCTTACTAATAGCCCAATTTCATAGCCTTAAGAGTGTGCATATCATGAATGCTCGGTCTTGTTGGATTTGTGAGAATCTACTGAATCTACTGGCACTTTGTTTCCCATGTAACAATAAGAAATATACTCAAAACCTGGAAGAGAAAGTTAGTGTTTGTAATGCGTCTTGCTTTTGATACGATCATTATTGTATCAAGTGCCTAAGGAGTGGCAAACTGGAGTGGTGGTCACCATATTTAAAAAATGGGGACCAGAGAGTGTGTGCCAATTACAGGGGCATCACACTAATCAGCCTCCCTGGTAAAGTCTACTCCAGGGTGCTGGAAAGGAGGGTTTGGCTGATAGTCAAACCTCTGATTGAAGAGGAACAGTGTGGGTTCCCTCCTGGTCGTGGAACAACCGACCATCTCTTCACTCTCACAAGGATCCTGGAGGGGGCCTGGGAGTATGTCCATCTAGTCTACATGTGTTTTGTGGACTTGGAGAAGGCATATGATCAGGTACCCTGGGAGAAACTGTGGGAGGTGCTGCAGGAGTATGAAGTGAGTGGGCCCCTTCTCAGGGCCATCCAATCTCTGTAGTCACAAAGCGAGAGCTGTGTTCAAGTGCTCGCAGTAAGTCTGACTCATTTCCAGTGGGGGTTGTCCTCCGCCAGGGCTGCGCCTTGTCACCAATCCTGTTTGTGACATTCATGGTCAGGATATTGAGGGGTAGTCGGGGGAGGAGGGTTTCCGCTTTCTTGGGCTCAGGGTCTCATCACTGCTTTTTGCAGATGATGTGGTCCTGTTGGCTTCATCAGCCTGTGACCCCCAACACTCACTGGATCAGTTTGTGAAGGGGCTGGGATGCGGATCAGCACCTCTAAATGTGAGGCCATGGTTCTCAGCAGATGGATTGCCTACTCCGGGTAGGGAATGTGGTCTTGTCCCAAGTGAAGGAATTCAAGTACCTCGGGGTCTTGTTCATAAGTGAGGGTATAATGGAGCCTGAGATTGGCTGGAGAATTGGCGCAGGGGCGATGTTGCATTCTCTCTGCCGTACAGTTGTGAAGAAAAGGGAACTGAGCCAAAAGGTGAAGTTCTCAATCTCCTGATCAATCTTCATTCCTACTCTCACCTATGGTCATGAGGGTTGGGTCATGACTGAAAGAACTAGATTGCGGGTACAAGTGGCCGAAGTGGGCTTCCTAAAGAGGGTGGCTAGTGTCTCCCTTAGAGGTAGGGTGAGAAGCTCGGTCATCCGTGGGGAACTCGGAGTAGAGCCGCTGCTCCTTCGTGTTGAAAGGAGCCAGTTGTGGTGGTCTGGGCATCTGGTAAGGATGCTCCCTGGACACCTCCAGGCATGTCCGTCTGGGAGGAGACCCCGGGGAAGACCCAGGACTAAGTGGAGAGATTATATCTACCCACTGGCTTGGGAACGCCTCGGGATCCCCCAGTCAGAGGTAGTCCTGGGAAAGGGAAGTCTGGGATTCCCTGCTGGAGCTGTTGTCCCTGCAACCCCATCCTGGAAAAAAGCAGCTGAAGATGAGTGATGAGTGAGTGACAAGTTATTGTTCTCATTTTGGTCAATTACACTGAGCAAGCGGCATAAGAATTAGCAACATTAAGTAAAAGTGTTTTTTTTTTCTTTTTGTTAAGGATTGTCAAATCAGATGAAAATCAACACACAAAAAATGACAACCACCATGAGTGCTAGCCAAACATCAGACCCACCACCAACATGTGAGGAGCCTTCGCCCAAGGTGAGCACCACAACACTGATCCGCGAGGTGACTCAAAACTTCAACAACATATTGGAAGAGGAATTCTCCAAGTTTATGGAGACTTTGGGAAAATTATATACGACACTGGAGAGCTACTCAAACTGCATTACCGCAGCAGAACAGAGCGTCTCAGATGTGGAGGATGTGAAGCCCAGGTTGGAGGGGAAACTCGCTGAAGCCAAGAAAAGAAAGTACTGCTGCTAACATGGGTGATATGGAGAACTAGCGCAGATGAGATAGGATCCGGATTGTTAATTTGGGAGAAGTAACGGAGGAGAAATGCCCTGTTTTTTTTACGCATCATTCGTCATCGGTAAAAAAAAAGAAATCTTGAATAATCCCGAATAGTGCTGAATGTGTCCCCGCGGTAAACACAGCTTTTCAGTGGTTTTCATGTCAACCTATAGTCTGTAAATTATACAGATTTTTCCGAGTTTCAGAGTCATACGAACATACAAATAAAGTCGGATATTCAGGGTTTGGTCTGCAGCGGGTCTGTAATCAACCATTTCTGCAGCGCGACTCCACTTTGAAGCCGTGAACCATTTAAGCAATGCTTCGATCCACTAGCTTGTTGGTTCTTTGATTTGCTGCTCTTCAGAAACGGCAAGTCCGCTTCTTAACCCCTCTCAAAGCCATTAAAATACCGTGAGTCACTTTTGTGTGGATTAACTGTCTTGCAGTCAAGAAATGAGAATCATCCTCCGTTCCATTGGCACAGCTCCAAATGCTGCGCGGCTCTCTGCTGAGACAGAGTCCAGTCGGAATAACTTCAAAACAAATTGCTGCTTTAAATAAAATGACACCTCTTACAAACGTTGTAATACAGACAAGAAACTACAATCGACTAAAATGTTTTTTCCTCCCAAAATGAGACGTGCTGTATTTTTTTTTACAAATTACATCCTGAAGTGAAGCACAGCAGCTGTAAGACATTTATGCCCATAATGTCTGAAAGGAAATGCTTTTGACAAAAACTACAGATTTTTAAACTACAGATGTTTATTCCTATTTATGTCCAGAGATCAAGGATCCACCATGTAGAGTTTATTATGTCCAAAGTTTAAGGATCCAGTCACCAATTTCATATTTATTTACTTTAAGACTAAATAAAATGTTCAATTTCAATTCACTTTCAATTTAATCGGCTTATAAAGTGCCAAATAACAACAAAATCTAAATATACTAAAACAAATACATCACAGTTGTACACAATCACAATCGTGATGTATTTGTTTTAGTATATTTAGTCATGGACATGATGAATATTGTTACCTGCTGGACAGTTTCTAATTTTGATTGGTATCAATGGAAAATGTCTTCTGTGAACTGTCTGTATCTCAATATATTATTATTAAGAATATATGCAGTCATATTTTTATTTATTTTATCAACTGAAAAAAATCATATATCGATTCAGCTATAACTGAAAGATTTTGGCAATAAATTTCATCCTGTTTACAGTCAGTTTTTGTTATAGTGTTATTTTTTTAGGACATCATATTTATACAAATAAGAAATGTTCACTATGGTCCATGAAGTATAATAAATATATTAAAAGAAGTGTGACAGTATATGTTGCACACAAATAAAAGAATGAAGATTATTGAATAACAAGACACGTACGATTTTTATCTTATTGTTGGGCAAAAATGCATCTGTCAGATTTTCACTCTGGATCCAGCCCTGGTTATGAATGTTCCTGTGTGGATGCTCTTGAACCTTATTGTAGCATTGCATTGAAAGTTGGGGCCAAGCTTTATGTAACCTTGAGGAAATATCTGTGCAGAACTACATTGATGATGGAAATCCTATATCATGTTACAAATAGATTTTGCTTCCTCGTGTGGTATAAACAATCCATTGTCAGTATCCTAGCCATGTGCATAAAGAGGTTACCAACTGATAAAGTCCAAGGCCACTATGTGAAAGCTGGTACATATTATTGGGGATTGATGTTAAGAAAATAAACAACTG
This sequence comes from Thalassophryne amazonica, assembly GCF_902500255.1. NCBI lineage: Eukaryota > Metazoa > Chordata > Actinopteri > Batrachoidiformes > Batrachoididae > Thalassophryne > Thalassophryne amazonica. Next base: position 63,765,429 of record NC_047112.1, on the reverse strand, counting down.
GTATTTCCAGAAATATTTGTGTGGGGCAGGAGATGTCACACAACACTAAATATTATTTACTCCACATCCATTATTACCACCAGAATTATTTTTCTACACCTAAGTGTACTGTAACCATTTGTTTGCAATGTACCCCAATCAAAGAAAAAAAATAGCTCAATCCATTTTTAAAGTATTTCTCTTGCCTCGAGAAGTGCCCTCAAATATTTCTGGAACTGTGGTTAAATAAAGCAAGCAAAACACTTGTACCAAATTAAATTTTTAATATCTAGAATGTGTTCATCCACTCTTTTCGGAGCTCCATCAATTGGCTTTGTTTACACACATCCAACATCATCAATTCCCATCCCCACTCCTCCAGAGTTCTGCATGTGCACTATACAGTTTAAGATTTAACTTTGCTCATTGCGCCCATCTGCAGCACCTCCATCTGCACGCTGTGAAATGGCTGAGCGCAAAGCAACTTTATCCCATAAAGAGAAATAATACATTTATAAACATTTTGCAATTCAGTCCCAGGAATTCAAAACATATCAAGTTCATTAGGGACATTGCCTTCACCATTCTTACACTTGTCTGGCCCAGATACAACAGTTAGGTTGCGTCCATTTCAGTTACATAATAGTCTTGTGCAAGCCGCTTATAAAGTTCAAAACTACAATCTGGATGGTCTTTTTCCATGATTTCCAAAAACAATTTGAAATGTGGACTCATCAGACCACAGCACACTTTTCCACTTTGCGTCTGTCCATTTCAAATGAGCTCGGGCCCAGAGAAGGCAGCGGCGTTTCGGGATGTTGTTGATGTTTGGCTTTCGCTTTGCATGGTAGAGTTTTAACTTGCACTTGGAGATGTCGCGACGAACTGTATTAACTGACAATGGTTTTCTGAAGTGTTCCTGAGCTGAACTGAACTGAACTGTTCCTTTGCACAATGATCATGGCCCCAGTTAAGTGAAGAAAACCCACAAAATATAACCACAGTCCTATTCCATTATTCCTAGCTGGGATATCCAGGTGGCTGAGGTCATCTACCCCAAATACAGCTGATGCGTGTGAACGGTGTAATTTAAATCCAATTTCTCTGTTTATCAGTATTTTGTGTCTGTCTGTTGCCAGCAGCTGGGGTAATAAAGTTGCTGCAATTAAGAAGCTTGTAGCTGGATCTCAGTGCTCTAGCTGAATGTCCCATGGGGTCCGAAGCGGCTTTTTTTTTTTTTACTTTATTAGAACAAAACAGAACAAAGGAATACAGTGACAACTCACTATATACAAGGAATCAGATGTAATAACGAATCGATTATGAACCTCCAAAGACAATACAATCTGCATTACAGCATTTTCTCACTGAGTCTGGTGGATTGTATCCATGAGAGTTGTTTTATACATATATATATATAGAGAGAGAGAGAGAGAGAGAGAGAGAGAGAGAGAGAGAGAGAGAGAGAGAGAGAGAGAGAGAGAGAGATTTTTTTTAACGTCCCTGCAACGTTCTGCTAACGTTACACCAGAACTAGAATTTTGAAGTAAGTTATCATCTGGATTTTACAAAATAAAAAGATGCACTAATTACAGATGATGCTTTTAAATTATTATGTTCCTCTTCCCATTTGATTTACTTCAGAAAAAAATTATTTTAAGGATCAATTCAAATGTTCTGAGAACATTCTCATAACATTACAAAACCAGTGACATTCATGACCTTGTGAGAACCATAGGGTAATGTTATGATAACATTTGCTGTTAGCTGGGAAACTATCAACAAACTAGAATAAAGTCAGACAGGAGTCCCTGTCAATCTATAACTTTTCATTACTTTTGAGGGACAACATTAAGGATTACATCAGTTTGTTTGCCTCATATCAGTGGATCTGTCTTGAGAGAACACCTCAAAATAAGACTTTTACAGGTATAAACAGGAACTTGGCCCCATAATGCCTTTTCCTTTTATTTATGCCCTATTTTTTTTCTCAAGGGTTGTCATGTAATATAGTTATCTGTTTTGTTTGTTTGTTTGTTTTTTTTGGGGGGGGGGGGGTGCTCACTCTAATATCTCAGTTCATGAGAGGCATATTTTGGGTTGTCTAGTGGCCCAGGTGTTAACAGACAGGTAATATTCTAATGTTGTGGGAGCAGGGGCGGGATGTGGAGCGTTTTTTTTTTTGTTTTTTTTTGCTCCAGAAGTGAAAGTCCTTTTAGTAGCATGTGCACCAACAGTACTACTCGATGGGCGGCTTTTTGTTTTTTTGTTTTCTGATTGTTCATAATTCCTACTTTGTGAGGTTATCTTCATTTTTAAATTGTTTTCTGAGCATGAAGACAGTTGCAGTTGTTTTTCCATCAGTAGAGGTTGGGAATGTTCATATTAGCACAGGTCACCTGCTCATGGGCCAAATAATAAGGTACTATACTATCTTAGTTATGATGGGTCATTTATCTGTTTATTCAGATCATTCTTTTATTAGTTAGCTAATCAATCAACCACTTAATACGTAACACAAGAATTGTAACATTGAATGTCAAAGGAATTAACCGTGCCGTGAACAGACACAAAATACTCTCCATGCTCAAAAGAGATAAGGTACAAGTGGCACTGTTGTCAGAGACTCACCTTACAGACTCAAAACATTTAGAATTAAAGCCAAATTTAGTCTTAAATGGACTGCATTTATATAGCGTATTTCCATCTGCATCAGACGCTCAAAGCACTTTACAATAATGCCTCATATTCACTCAGATGTGCGGGAGCTGCCATACAAGGTACTCACTACACATCGGGAATAACTTGGGGATTAAGGAACAACAAGACAACATCGGGGCACAGCACAAGTTCATCACAGGTGCTACACCTCCTCCAGATAATCCTCGCTGGGTCAACGCCATCCACATCATCGTTTGCCACTGTTTAGGGCCCCTTCACACATAACACAATTGAAGCCAACTAGCGCACGGAGGAACTGCATGCCAGTCATGAAAATTCAGAGCTGCCTCCAACGCCTCATACACCTGTTGCTACAACTATTCGCGCAAACCAGCGGCAGAAAGACAGAGAGTGCCCTGTAAAATCCCATTCAATCCCTCTCGTGGCAGGTGTCAGCCAAATTCCAGGTGACACACACAAGCATCCTACACCTCTCGCTGGGCACTCAGAATTTGTCTGACTGCCCCTACGACTGTGGAGTTGCCATGCAAAACACATGTGGCGTGCCAGAGTGTTGGCTCCCCCCTCAACACATGTGCTGTGCGTGTGTTGCCCCCCACCACCACCCCCCACAACACATGGGTGCATGTGTATCACCAAAAATACAGCATAACAAATGCCATTTTTCAGTTATTACGGTGAAAATTAAAGACTTTCTCTTCATCTGCATCATCTAATTTTTAAAAATATATATATATTTATCCCCTGGTTGATTTCAGGCATTTTAGTTCAGTTGTAAAGTTTCTGTCTATTGTTTCTGTAAATTGCAGAATTGAATCCCGCAGGTGGCATCTATTTTTTATTTTCTGTTTCTCCACAGCCGGCGCGATGTGGTTCCACATGTTCCAGCTGGTTTTTCTTTTTTCTTTTTCTCCACATCAGCGGTGCGATGTGGTACAACATGTTCCAGCTGCTCGCACTGTGTTCATGCTCGCGCACGAGCCAGCAAAAAATACGAAAAAACTGAAAAAATGGAAAACTAAATATGACTTTGATCCTAAATTAGAAGTGACCATCTGCACTGTATTGGCCAAGAAAATAAAAATAAAATCAAAAGACAATCAAAAGACAGGTATTCTTGCTTGTATGAATAAGAATAACATTAAGGCAGGGTAAAGTGCTGGTAACTGGCAATGTAACAAAATTATCAAATGTAAACACTAAACATCAGACGTGTAGTACCTGAGGAAATGTATAAGTGTCTCATGGGTTTTTCTTTAGAGTGAATTTCACTGTAAACCTTTAAAAGTATCAGTCATTTGCTTGTGTTTGAAGTGCAAACATGTAAAATCACACTTTAAACCTGAACTGTAAACTGTTATGGCCCCTTCACACATAGTGCGAAGTTTGGACGATGTTTGGACGAAAATGGCGAAACAGCACGAAACAGTTTGAAATTAGCGCACGAAACATCGTGCCGATGGGCAGGTGTGCACAAACCCAGTGCGAGAGTTCGTGCACACACCGGTGTCCGCTAAGCAGGAACAGTGACAGGTGCACCATATGGCACCGCTTATGTGAAAGAAATAAAAACCAGCTGGTACATATGGAACCACATCGCGCCGCTTATGTGGAATAAATAAAAATAATAAAAACCAGCCGGTACCTGTGGGACCACGTTGCACCGCTTATGTGGAATAATTAAAAAAAAAAAAACACCAACCAGGACGCAAACTCGTGCCTTTCAAAAGCTCTGATTCCCAGTCAGAGACTTTACCACTGAGCTACAGAGCTGTTCTTTGAAAGCTGCAGGAAGCTGCCTCATATCAGGAAGGCCATGGAAGTATTACAAAAAAAGTTAAAATCCCACACCATATAAAAACACAGCATTTATCACAAGAACAATACAAATATGATCCTTCTGTTCCTCTGGTGATGACCCATGGTCACTGACATACAGTTATGAAATGACATGAATGAGAAGCAGTATGCTCTGACCATGTCCACATCTATTGGTCAGGTGCGTCCAGTCGGCCGCACGTGTGTTCTGCCCAACATGCGACGTGTCTTGTGGATGGCGCACCGCAGCACAGACACCGCGTCATGTGGAACAGAGCTCATGTGGGTGACGTGACGGTCAGATCGCCCGCTGCATGTTCTGATCTGACGGTCCGTTTCAACCTAGGGGGCTGTCAGTGTCCGCTCCGTGTGAGCACTCGCTTGCTGCAGCTTGTCGCCACCACAGCGATATACGTTTTTATTTATGTCCACGTAAATACAGCAATCAGACACACACACCTCACAGTGGACAGTTGTTAGTCCATGACTGTCCAAACACAGTAGCTGTTGTGTAGCTGGAATGTCCAGAATGACAGATCACCAGAGCTGCTTCTGTCGGAAGCCACGCCTCCCATGAGTGGAGCGCACACACCCGCATGTCAGTGTCACACTCGTGGGGAACTTATACAAATTTCACAGCAATACGACAGTGATTGTCTGCAGTCTGTTGTCGTGCCAAGAGTGTGGCTGGCCACACATTTTCTAATTGCCATATGAGCAGTGTTACATGTTCATGTGTGTCACCTGGAATTTGGCCGGCACCTGCCATGAGAGGGTGCGATGGGTTCGCACAACGCACACTTTATCTTTCAGGCGCTTGTGTGCACAAATAGTTGTAGCAACAGGTGTAAGAGGTGTTGGTGGCAGGGACGACATGACACGGTTAGCACAGATTCCTGCGTCATGTTCACTAAGTGAGCACTTCCTCCAAACTTTGCGCTATGTGTGAAAGGGCCCTTACATTTAAACTGTGTTTACATTTAAAGTGCACAGCATTAGACGTAGAGGTGCAAATATACATGAATTGAACTGGACAGGCTGTAAGTGTAACCTGTCCCTATGTCATAACTGTTACCCTAGCCTTTGGGGATGTCATAAATTTTGGATTTCAGACACTCTATTACAATACCATGGGCGTTATCTTTTGCGAGCTTTTAAAGAGACAGTGGGTTCTCCGGACAGATGCCAGATTTCATTGCTTGGCACCAGAGTGGATGGGCCCCTGGCAAGTGGCTGACGTAGTCTGCCACACAGTTACCATGTGGCTAGAGGAAAAAGAATTAAGTAATTATTTATATTGGATCCATAAAACTGAGCAATTATTTATATCGGATAGACAAAATTGAGTAATTATTCATACATTTAATTGCTGCAAATCACAAAACAATAGATATGTCAGATATATAAGGGAACACTTAATTGAAATTGCAAAAAAAAAACAGGAAGAAGAACAGTGTGAAGTTTTTGAAGAATAGCTAAACAGCAGTTGTAATTGAAGTAAAATAGAACATATAGATATTATCTTAGGTACCCACATTAGACAAAGAAATAATCCAGATTATATCTTTGATGAATATAATATACAGGGCACATAGATGGAGACCAAAATCTTATAATAGTCATAATTTTGATATACTTTTGTGGGACTTGTTATTTGGGTGAATGTTATAGCATGATTGTATTGGTACCATTTTTAGAATTATTGGGGATGTTCAAAAAGGACCCTGGTAACATTTATGTGGGTGCAGTAAAATAATGGATGTAATCTCATGGAGAAACACCACCAAGTTAGTGCAGGTTTGTGCTGATTTATATTTGTATTGAGGGAGGACACATATATTAAGACATACCCTTCCAGAAAATTTAAATGGAATATCAACCATCTTTCTTTATTGCTTCATTAATCACTATTAATATGATGGGAAAGGACTTAATTTAGTATTCTAAGGATTATAGAGTAAAAAAGAGGCCCGCTAGTATTTTAGAATATTGCCACATTTTGGCCCTGATCTGGGCTTTGATCCTATTTTTTCCCTCTTTCTTTTTCCACCATCTGCTCCCGCTTTGAGTTATTAGTTGTTTATTTTCATAATGTGTTAATTCTGTGTTCTATTTTTCTTTGCCACCTTGTTTCTTTGTCTCTTTGTATACTTCAGCCATGGTTCAGTTCCATTCTAGTTTTGATCTCAGTTTGTGTGCTCATTATTGCTCATTTATTCTTCACTTGTTTATTTTGCTCATCTCATTTGTGTTATCAGTTATGCTGTTATGTCGGGTTTTGTTTTTGTTATGTAGTCACTGTTTTTCTTATAGTTTGTTTAACCACTTTGTTTCTTAGTCAGTTTCTGTTTAGTTTAGGTTTAGTAGTTATTTTCTATGTATTCTCTGATTAGTTCTCATGTTCATGCCCGGTTCATTGTTATATTTCATTCTGTCCTCGGTCTCTGTTTATAGTTCTCTGTTTCCCTCACGCCCCTCTGATCATGTTCTCACTCCCCTGCACCTGTGTCTCTGTCTCACACTTTGCTTCAGTCTGCTTTGTGTTTTCCTTCACTCACGCACTCTGCACCTGCTCATGCAAATTTGATTATTACATCACTCCATTTGGTGCACTCCCTTCCTCACTATCTTGCACTTTGCTTAGCCTTTGTTCACTAGCCACGCCACTTTCTAGATGTGCACCTAATTAACACCTGCCTTAGGGCCCTGTCCCATTGGCGTTTAGGAGGATTTGCATATGGATTGCACACAAAATTGGCTCATATTCGCTTAACATCCGCAATATCCGTGAAACATGCTTGTATGAGTCGGCCGACACCCACACACATCCGCAATTATCCGCAGAGGCACGTTTTTCCGTTTCCAGGATTTTTGAGCTGCACAAAATTTTGGCTGCGGATGACATCCGCCTTACATACTCCATACATACACAATACATACACAATACATACACAATCTATGCGCTGTATATTCACCGTCATCTGCTGATATCCGCAGCTGACAGGGATTTGTGGCTTGGCAGCGGACTGGGACATTGTGTAAAATGGATATTTTGCGTGCCCATCATGTCCACATCACGAACTAAAAGAAGTTGAATCGACTGCATACAGATTGGCCACGAATAAAGCATTTTTATTATGTCTGCATCTGATTTGCAGCAGATGCAAATCAGATGCGCTGTGTTCACAGCCATTCTTTGTTCTACCGGCTGCCACGCACTCTGCGCTGGATGCTGCCTATATAAAATAATTATTTCGTGGCGGATTAATCATTTTATTCTGCAAATTGGCTGTTGAAAGCGGCTCTAATCACTTCCTGAATTACAGAGGAAGCTGCAGCTGGACTCCAGCTGCAGAAAGCATTTTGAAACGTCTAAAAAGGTAATTATTTGGCTTGTTTACATTGTCAAGGCTTGATAAAACAGTTGCGTGTTTTTTCCTTCTTGTCTGCAGCTGTTACAGTATTTATTCCTATGTTTATAACAGATTTAACTTCTTGTTATAATCGTTCAGACGAGCTGCGCTCTGGTGCGATGTTACAGCACTCTCTTAACAAAACAATACTCATAATCTCCCCTTCTGAGGCAACCGATTTGGAAAAGAACCTGGAAGAAGATGAGAAAGAAGACCGGTGTGTTTTTATTGCCTAATTAAAATGTTGTGCTGCTAAGTGTTAACATACGAGGTCTGTCCGTAAAGTATAGGTCCTTTTTATTTTTTTCAAAAACTATATGGATTTCATTCATATGTTTTTACGTCAGACATGCTTGAACCCTCGTGCGCATGCGTGAGTTTTTCCACGCCTGTCGGTGACGTCATTCGCCTGTGAGCACTCCTTGTGGGAGGAGTCGTCCAGCCCCTCGTCGGAATTCCTTTGTCTGAGAAGTTGCTGAGAGACTGGCGCTTTGTTTGATCAAAATTTTTTCTAAACCTGTGAGACACATCGAAGTGGACATGGTTCGAAAAATTAAGCTGGTTTTCAGTGAAAATTTTAACAGCTGATGAGAGATTTTGAGGTGATTCTGTCGCTTTAAGGACTTTTCACGGTGCGAGACATCGCGCAGCTCTCAGGCAGCATCATCAGCCTGTTTCAAGCTTAAAACCTCCACATTTCAGGCTCTATTGATCCAGGACGTCGTGAGAGAACAGAGAAGTTTCAGAAGAAGTCGGTTTCAGCATTTTATCCGGATATTCCACTGTTAAAGGAGATTTTTTTAATGAAAGACGTGCGGGCGGATTGCAGCGTCGGCTCGCAGCCGCCGCGACGCTCTGTCACAGGAAAACCACCTCTGCTGGAAGCCTTAAGGACAAGTTGGAACATCTCCAGCTGATAAACAATTTCTCATATATTCACTCCACTGAAAGCCATCAAAAGCCAACTGGATTTTAACAAATGGTTATCAACACGGAGGTGTTTTTCCTGTGCCACCGCGCCGCATCGGCTGCGTCCCGACGCGCGGACCCGTCCGCACGTCTTTCATTAAAAAAATCTCCTTTAACAGTGGAATATCCGGATAAAATGCTGAAACCGACTTCTTCTGAAATGTCTCTGTTCTCTCACGACGTCCTGGATCAATAGAGCCTGAAATGTGAATGAATGAATGAAAACTGTTTATTTCGAACATTTGATACAACAACAATTACAAGATAGATCAGTAAAGACAACAACAAAAAAGTTCCTACTGTGTACCCAACATGTCCGAAAAGGGGTAGGGTGAAGCATCAGCTTATTTATCCCTACCCCTTCTTCCCCACAACCAGTAATACCCTTTGCCACATATACACATAAATTCCTACACACCTAAACCGATATCAATATATATATATACATATATATACACACACATACATATACACATCAACATACACATATACACATATACATATATACACGTATATATACACAAACATAAATATACACCTACACATACCTACTTACATACAAAATACTATATATTTACAAGCCGAAGCAAACAACAAAAACACCCTAACCCTCATTACCCTTCCTCCTCCCTATACCCAGAAAAAACCATATTTTGTACCGCTGTTTGAACTGGTTCATGCTTGGACATTGCTTGAGCCCCACTCCCAATCTGTTCCACATCCTCACCCCACACACAGAAATACAGAAACCTTTTAATGTTGTTCGTGCCCACTGATGCTTTAAATTAAATTTCCCCCTCAGACTGTAATCCCCTGATCTGTTAAAAAACATATTTTTAATATTTGCTGGAAGTAAATTGTTTATTGCTTTATACACAATTTGTACTGTTTGAAAATGAACCAAGTCTGTGAATTTTAATAATTTGGATTGTAAAAATAGTGGATTTGTATGATCTCTATAGCCAGTATTATGAATAATTCTTATAGCTCTTTTCTGCATTACTGATAGTGATTGTGTTGTACCTTTATAAGTATTACCCCATACCTCTGCACAGTACTGTAAATATGGTAAAACCAGTGAGCAGTAAAGAATGCGGAGTGAGTTGTGGTCCAGAATATGTTTCGCTTTGTTTAGAACTGAAATGCTTCTTGACAGTTTACTTTGTATATGTTTTATATGAGTCTTCCAGTTTATCTTATCATCTATTATCACCCCCAGAAACTTATTTTCATGTACCCTTTCAATATCTACCCCCCTCGACTTGTAACTGAACCTGTATGTCTGTATTACAATAGCCAAATAACATGTATTTTGTTTTACTTAAGTTTAATGATAATTTATTTCTGTCAAACCATATTTTCAATTTTCCCATTTCTATACTGATCCTCCTCAATAACTCCTGCAAATCCCCCCCTGAACAAAAAATGTGGAGGTTTTCAGCTTGAAACAGGCTGATGACGCTGCCTGAGAGCGCTGCGCAACGTCTCGCACCGTGGGAAGTCCTTAAAGCGACAGAATCACCTCAAAATCTCTCATCAGCTGTTAAAATTTTCACTGAAAACCAGCTTAATTTTTCGAACCATGTCCACTTCGATGTGTCTCACAGGTTTAGAAAACATTTTGATCAAACAAAGCGCCAGTCTCTCAGCAACTTCTCAGACAAAGGAATTCTGACGAGGGGCTGGACGACTCCTCCCACAAGGAGTGCTCACAGGCGAATGACGTCACCGACAGGCGTGGAAAAACTCACGCATGCGCACGAGGGTTCAAGCATGTCTGACGTAAAAACATATGAATGAAATCCATATAGTTTTTGAAAAAATAAAAAGGACCTATACTTTACGGACAGCCCTCGTATATAGGCCATGGTTCTTTTTTGGAGATGAATTCTGTTTTAATTTTTTTCTTTTATCAATTTTGTTAATTTTGATTCACTGATATGCTGTTATTCACTGATTTTTTTCCACTATATACTGGGCAATGATGAATCCTTGCTGCTATTAATATGGTAATGAAGTCCTGCATACATCATTTTTGCTCTTGATATAAGTATTGCAATGAACTAACTGTTTATACACCATAGGGCAGGGGTGGCCAAGTTCGGTCCTCGAGAGCCACATTCCTGACACTCTTAGTTGTCTCTCTGCTCCAACACACCTGAATCCAATGAAAGGCTCATTAAATGTCTGCTAACGAGTCTTTCATTGGATTCAGGTGTGCTGGAGCAGGGAGACAACTAAGAGTGTCAGGAATGTGGCTCTCGAGGACCGAACTTGGCCACCCCTGCCATAGGGGGTGCAGGAGTATGGGACTTTGTTTTGTCTAAAAGGGGGATTAGCTAGTGTGCCTATAATTTGATTTGCCTGTACATGGAGAGACTCTGACTTCATACATTTGTATAATTTTTTTCAATGTTTTATCATATGTTGCAACTGACAAAAGATGATGTTAAGAGAGATCGATGACCACTCCATCAACGTGGATAACCTGTATAATTTTATAGTTGTTTGTTTTGTTATGCTCATTCAGGCAATTTCATGATGAACACTAAGAGAGTCCCGTGAACCTGGTTTTAACTGGTTCAAAGTCTCAACAGACACTTAAGTTGCACTCCCATTATGCATGTGCAAGCTTCAGATATTGTCTTTTATAAAAACCATTTGTTGACTTAGTTCGGGGTCTCTCACTAGATGGAGCCCCTGTGTGGGACACATGTCTGGGGACCCAGGCCTATTTTTCACAGTGACTTGATCTGCAGTGACTAAACCATTACTTAGAGCCCCTTCACACATAACATGATTGAGGCAGAATCGCGGACGAAGAATGCCACTCGTGAAAAATCTGAGCTGCCTCAAACGCCTCATACAGCTGTCGCCACAACCATTCGCGCACACCAGCGGCTGAAAGACAGCAAGGGCCCTGCAAGTGCCCATTCAATCCACCTCTCGGCAGGTCTCAGCTGAATTCCAGGTGCTACATACGAACATCCAACATCCCTTGCTGGAAACTTAGAAAAGGTGGGGCGACTCGTGCTCCCAGCATGAGAGTAGAGTGAAGATAAACACATTTGAGCTGTCTGTGAAAATTGTCTAAGTGCCCTACGAGTGTCGCATTGCCAAGCAACACACACGGGTGTGACTGTGCCAAACTCCCCCCCGCCCCCACACTCTACAAACACGTGGCGTGCCAGTGTGTCGACTTGCCCCTCAACACGTGGCCTGCGTGTTTGTCGTGCCCACTTGCATGATATGCTGATATCTATGTACAGACAAGATTACATGGGGAGCGACCAGCCACATTTGAGCGCACACAGCACCGCAAAGTGCCTCGTAGCTGATCACCGGCCAGCCACTCACTGACAGCTGGAAATGACGGCTCAGTTCACACAACGTGTTAAATTAAAAACACAGAGAACACAGCCAGGACAAGTATATAGATAAATACTACAATAGTTACATACACAATTACATAACAAATAACTATTTGTGTTGAAAACCCTCCTGTCCTGTGCACCAACAGCATTTCTTGTATATTTGTTTTGTGAGGCTCATTTGTGTCTGTAGCATGGCCCAAGCAGAGGGTCACCCCTTTGAGTCTGGTCTGCTTGAGGTTTCTTCCTCAGAGGGAGTTTTTCCTTACCACTGTTGCTCTGGGGGTTGGTAAGGTTAGACCTTACTTGTGTGAAGCGCCTTGAGGCAATTCTGTTGTGATTTGGTGCTATACAAATGAAAAGAAATTGAAATTGAATTGAAACTGAATTAAAATAAATAATCACAGAACACAGAAACAGAGAGTGACACTTTGTTCTGTGGGCTGAATGAACAGGTAAGCGTGTCTGCAAACAGCAGCAGCTGTTGAGATCTCTGGACATGCAAGTCACAGCTGGAGAACACACACCGTGTTATGAAGGACATGACATTACAACTCTATACCGTGAAGTGCGTGCGTGTACTTGCTGTCTATCCCCACTTTAAGTATTCATGTATCTTCTCCAATCACGTCAAACACGAGTGTCCCCATGACCTTTTTCAGGTGCTGGGTTCCTCAACACTGAGGCATCTGTGTGCTGGATATGCCAAGGGAAGTGGGCGACACGGCCAAAGTGTCATAGCTAATGTTCACTTACGATGCAAGAAATAGACCTCATCAAAGTGTCCCAAAGTAAACATTTATTTCACACAAAGTCAGTCCAGCAGTACTCAAGGAATCCTCCAAAGAGACCGGTTATCAATGACATCCAGTCGTCACCTTTGGTCACTAGTTATGTCCAAGTCACACAACCATACAGTAAGACAGGAATCACCAGAGGCCTCATGCACAAAGTGTGCGTATGCACAAAAACGTGTTCATACGAGGTCTGTCCATAAAGTATAGGTCCTTTTTATTTTTTTCAAAAACTATATGGATTTCATTCATATGTTTTTACGTCAGACATGCTTGAACCCTCGTGCGCATGCGTGAGTTTTTCCACGCCTGTCGGTGACGTCATTCGCCTGTGAGCACTCCTTGTGGGAGGAGTCGTCCAGCCCCTCGTCGGAATTCCTTTGTCTGAGAAGTTGCTGAGAGACTGGCGCTTTGTTTGATCAAAATTTTTTCTAAACCTGTGAGACACATCGAAGTGGACATGGTTCGAAAAATTAAGCTGGTTTTCAGTGAAAATTTTAACGGCTGATGAGAGATTTTGAGGTGACACTGTCGCTTTAAGGACTTCCCACAGTGCGAGACGTCGCACAGCGCTCTCAGGCACCGTCGTCAGCCTGTTTCAAGCTGAAAACCTTCACATTTCAGGCTCTATTGATCCAGGACGTCGTGAGAGAACAGAGAAGTTTCAGAAGAAGTCGGTTTCAGCATTTTATCCGGATATTCCACTGTTAAAGGAGATTTTTTTAATGAAAGACGTGCGGACAGGTCCGCGCGTCGGCTCGCAGCCGCCGCGACGCTCCGCCACAGGAAAAACACCTCTGTTGGAAGCCTTAAGGACAAGTTGGAACATGTCCAGCTGTTAAACAATTTCTCATATACTCACTCCACTGAAAGCCATCAAAAGCCGCCTGGATTTTACAAATGGTTATCAACACGGAGGTGTTTTTCCTGTGCTGCCGCTCCGCGCCAGCTGCGTCCCGACGCGCGGACCCGTCCACACGTCTTTCATTAAAAAAATCTCCTTTAACAGTGGAATATCCGGATAAAATGCTGAAACCGACTTCTTCTGAAACGTCTCTGTTCTCTCACGACGTTCTGGATCAATAGAGCCTGAAATGTGGAGGTTTTCAGCTTGAAACAGGCTGATGACGCCGCCTGAGAGCGCAGCGCGACGTCTCGCACCGTGGGAAGTCCTTAAAGCGACAGTGTCACCTCAAAATCTCTCATCAGCCGTTAAAAGTTTCACTGAAAACCAGCTTAATTTTTCGAACCATGTCCACTTCGATGTGTCTCACAGGTTTAGAAAAAATTTTGATCAAACAAAGCGCCAGTCTCTCAGCAACTTCTCAGACAAAGGAATTCCGACGAGGGGCTGGACGACTCCTCCCACAAGGAGTGCTCACAGGCGAATGACGTCACCGACAGGCGTGGAAAAACTCACGCATGCGCACAAGGGTTCATGCATGTCTGACGTAAAAACATATGAATGAAATCCATATAGTTTTTGAAAAAAATAAAAAGGACCTATACTTTATGGACAGACCTCGTATGTCTGTCTCCACGCCAACATTCAGATGTATCAAAAGTGAAATGAGTGTGGAAATGTGTGATGCATCACGCAAAAATCCTGGCCAGTGTACGCACTTTTCAGCAGCTATTGTTCCACTGCCGACAGAGACACACTTATGCAATTATATGGGTAGACATAAAAGCATGCACAAACTGATGCGTAAAATGGCACCAACAATGGGCGGATTAGCGTTGTTAGAGGACCTTGCAAATGGTGCAATCCGATGTGTGTATTTAGGGAATGCATTGGTTTTCTTGCAAATGACGATAATTAGCTCATAAGCCAATGTTGACTACCAAGACCGCTGTTACTGGGGTTGTGCGCAGCACTACGGCCAGCCCAGAGCGCAATACGGCGAGGAGCCAGGGGTTGTCTGTGCCCACACAGATGCTGTCCCTTGCAACAGTGGTGTTCCAACGGGAACTCGCCGATCGGTCAAGAGTGTGCCAGTCAACCCTGAGGTGAGCCATGCCAGCTGTGTGGAACGCAATCATCTGAATGTCATCCAAGTACATCACATTCTAACATGAAAGTGCAATTTGCAGTGAGAGCCAGTTTTCCTAATGTAATTAGAGGTATTTATTGCACACATATTGCTATAAAGGTAACATCACATGATGAATTTGTTTTTATTAATCAGAAACAATTTAATAATAATACATTTTATCTATAAAGTGCTTTTCAAAACATTCAAAGATGCTGTACAGTACAATTTAAATCACCATAAAAACAGGATAAAAATCATTTTGAATATTAAAAGCACATCTGAACAAGTGGGTTTTGAGTCCTTTCTTGAAAGTGGGGAGGTCTGGGCAGTCGTGGAGTTGTTGGGGCAATGAATTCCAGAGGGTGAGGGCGGCAATGAAGAAGGCTCTGTCACCCCTGGTTCAGTGCTTGGTCCTACAGGGGAGGGACAGAAAGTTGGCGTCGGAGGAGCGGAGGGAGCAAGATGGAGTGTGGTGATGGAGCAGGTCAGTGAGGTACAGAGGGGCCAGATTGTGAAGGGCTTTGAACGTGAGAAGGACTTTGAACTGGATGCGGTAAGGAACAGGGAGCCAGTGGAGGTTCTGAAGGACTGGGATGATGTGTTCACGTGAGCGGGTGTGAGTGAGGAGGTGGGCTGCAGAATTCTGAATGTATTGTAGTTTGTTGAGTGATTTGGATGGAATGCCGTAGCAGTGGTGCTCAATATTGGTCCTCGAGAGCTACCTTCCTGATACTCTTAGTTGTCTCCCTGCTCCAACATACCTGAATCCAATGAAAGGCTCATTAAAAGCCTGCTAACAAGTCTTTCATTGGATTCAGGTGTGTTGGAGCAGGGAGACAACTAAGAGTATCAGGAAGGTAGCTCTCAAGGACCGAACTTGAGCACCCCTGCCGTAGAGGATGCTATTGATTATAAACACCACCAAGACCAAGAAGATGATTACTGACTTCAGAAGAAGGCCCTTCCACACACCAGTCACCATCAACGGTGAGGTGATAGAGGTTGTCCATTGCTATACATTTTTGGGAGTCCATCTGGACAACAAGCTGGACTGGTCGGTACATGCGGAAAGGCCTTGTATAAGAAAGAACAGAGTAGACTGTACTTCCTGAGGAGGTTCAGATTGTTTAATGTCAGCAGTGAAATGTTGTACATTTTTTATCAATCTGTCGTAGCCAGTGTTGTGTTTTCTAGGGTTGTCTGTTGGACCCTGAGAGACAGTAATCGGCTGGATAAGCTGATAAGGAAGTGTGGATCAGTGATGGGGAGGAGGACAGACTCTGTGGGAGCTGTGCTGGAGAGGAGGAAGAGGAGCAACCACAGCAACAGACTCCTTTCCCTGCGCTGCAGAACAGAACGATATAAAAAGTCTTTTGTCCCCTATGCTATAAGAATTTATTACAGTTCGGTCTGAACAGTTGCGCTTTATTTGTTAGTGTTTTTTTTTTTTTTTTTTTTTAATTTAACTATGTATGTTTTTATCTGTTTTTATGTGTCTATGCATGGATGTGTTGCTGCTGGACAGCTGAATTTCTCCTTCAGGGGATCAATAAAGTATTTATCTATCTATCTATCTATCTATTGCAGTAATCGATTCTGGAAGTGATGAAAGCGTGGATGAGAGTTTCAGATGAGGAAAATGAAAGGGATGGGCGGAGTCTAGCAATGTTTTTGATATGAAAGAAGGCAGTCCAGGTGATTTGTTTAATGTCATGTTCGAAGGTGAGCTGTGGATCAAAGTAAATACCAAGGTTTCGGATGGGGGGGGGGGGGGGGGTGAGAGAGTGATGATGTCAGTGTGCAGAGTGAAGTTGTGTGCGGATTTAATGGTGTTTTTTGGTCCAATCCTGATGATGTCTGTCTTGTCACTGTTAAGTTTGAGAAAATTGTGATTCATCCAGTTTTCGATTTCTGTAAGGCAGTGAGTGAGTGTGGACTGTGTTTTGGTGTTTATGGATTTTGTGGAGATGTACAGTTGTATATCATCAGCATAGCAGCGAAAGTGGAGACCATGGTGGCGGATGATGTGACCGAGAGGAAGGATGTAGATAATGAACTGGAGAGGGCCAAGTAGCAGAGGAGCAATGAAGGAGGAGCAGTTGTTTATATGGACATATTGTTACTGGTTTGTGAGGTAGGACTTAAGCCAGATCAGAGCAGTTCCAGTGATGTTCAGGGTGTTCTTGAGGCGGGAATGGAGGATG
Source organism: Thalassophryne amazonica (assembly GCF_902500255.1). Lineage (NCBI taxonomy): Eukaryota > Metazoa > Chordata > Actinopteri > Batrachoidiformes > Batrachoididae > Thalassophryne > Thalassophryne amazonica. Next base: position 63,748,163 of record NC_047112.1, on the reverse strand, counting down.
GAGTGCCTGATGGTGTCAAATGCAGTGGTGAGGTTCAGGAGGATAAGAATCTTTAGGTGGCCAGAGTCCGAGGTGAGAAGGAGGTCATTTGTGACTTTAAGTAGAGCTCTTTCTGTGCTGTGTTTTGGTCTGAAGTCGGATTGGAAAGGTTCAAATAAACTGCTGGAGTTTAGGTGTGTTTGAGGTTGTGCAGCTACGACACGGTCAAGGATTTTAGACAGAAATGTTAAGTTGGAAATAGGTCGGAAATTAGTGGGATTGTCAGTGTCAAGGCCAGGTTTTTTGATTATGGGGTGATAGCTGCCACCTTGAGAGACTGCAGGACCATACCTGAGGAAAGTGAAGAGTATTATTATGGCTGTGATCAAGGGAGAGATTTTTGGAAGACATTTCATTCCATCAATGTTCAAATCATATGTGATGCACAAATGCTTTGGGTTGGGTTGGGAACAGGCTGGCATGGTGCACGGTGGATGGCTGCTTGGGTACATATACAGTCATTCTCACTGTGTTTTGTACAATAACACTACCTCTAACCTTAATGACCTGAAATTTGGTGATGATACCCAGTTATACAACCCCAATTGCAATGAAGTTGGGATGTTGTGAAAAATGTAAATATAAACAGAATACAATGATTTGCAAATCCTCTTCAACCTATATTCAATTAAATACACCACAAAGACAAGATATTTAATGTTCAAACTGATAAACTTTAATGTTTTTGTGGAACTATTTGCTAATTTTGAAATAGATGCCTGCGACATGTTTCAACAAAGCTGGGACAGTGGTATGTTTACCACTGTGTTACATCACCTTTCCTTCTAACAACACTCAATAAGCGTTTGAGAACTGAGGACACTAATTGTTGAAGCTTTGTAGGTGGAATTCTTTCCCATTCTTGCTTGATGTACGACTTCAGTTGTTCAACAGTCCGGGGTCTGTGTTGTCGTATTTGTGCCATCACAGATGTGTAAGTTGCCCATGCCATGGGCACTAACACACCCCCATACCATCACAGATGCTGGCTTTTGAACTTTGCGCTGCTAACAATCTGGATGGTCTTTTTCCTCTTTTGTCCAGAGGACACAACGTTCATGATTTCCAAAAACAGAAATCAGAACCAGAAAAATCAGACCACTCCACACTTTTCCACTTTGTTTCTGTCCGTTTCAAATTAGCTCGGGCCCAGAGAAGGTGGTGGCGTTTCTGGATGTTGTTGATATGTGGCTTTCAGTTTGCATGGCAGAGTTTTAACTTGCACTTGTAGATGTAGTAATAAACTGTGTTAACTGACAATGGTTTTCTGAAGTGTTCCTGAGCCCATGCGGTTTACACAATGATGTCGGTTTATAATGCGGTGCCCCCTGAGGGATCGAAGGTAACAGGCATTCATTGTTGTTTTTTGGACTTGTCACTTACGTGTATAAAGTTCTCCAGATTCTCTGAATCTATTGATTATATTATGGACTGTAGATGATGGAATCCCTAAATTCCTTGCAATTGAATGTTGAGAAACATTGTTCTTAAACTATTGGACTATTTTTTCAGGCAGTTGTTCACAAAGTGGTGATCCTCACCCCATCTTTGCTTGTGAACAGCTGAGCCTTTTGGGGATGCTCATTTTATACCCAATCATGACACTCACCTGTTTTCAGTTAACCTGTTCACCTGTGGAATGTCCCAAACAGGTGTTCTTTCAGCATTCATCAACTTTCCCAGTCTTTTGTTGCCACTGTCCCAGCTTTTTTGAAACATGTTGCAGACATCCATTTCAAAATGAGCAAATATTTGCACAAAAACAATGAAGGTTTTCAGTTTGAACATTAAATATCTTGTCTTTGTGGTGTATTCAATTGAATATAGGTTGAAGAGGATTTGCAAATCATTGTATTCTGTTTTTATTTACATTTTACACAACGTCCCAACTTCATTGGAATTGGGGTTGTACATTAAAGACACGTGTCACTTTTATGCATGAAGAGGCCATAGAAGATTGCAAAAACTAGAACAACCTCTTTCACACTTCCCCTTTGTCCTTCCTGTGTTGCTGTGCAGTCTTACACTTTAAGTTGTGAATGTACTGAGTTCACCTTTTACCTGAAGGCATAACACGCAGATTTCACAGTGATAAACATTCCTTCCTTATTTTGTCTGCATGTTGTGTTATTCACACGTCTGAGAGCAACACAGAGCCACTGGAGGGCAGTGTGGGTTCATGTTGCACAACTGCTGTTCCCAATTCACACACACTCTCCTGTCCTCACTTTTTTTTTTCTTCTTTTTTTTTGTGCAGTGGGGGGAATAGCCAAGTGGCTGAATACATTTTATATACACACACAAACACGTGTAAGCACACATGCACGCAGGCTCAGTGTTGCGATTTGGACTGCTTTTGGTTCCTCTCCACCGATGACTGACAGGTTCTTAACGAGAGCAGCCTAGAGCGTTTGCCCTCCAGGCCTGTACATCAACCATAAACATACAACGCACACGCACACATGCACACATGTACTCCCATATTTATACACGTACACAAACCGCCATCTCTGCAGACATTCTCAGCCCTATTTCCCAGGCTCGATCAGTTTGTCCACCGCTCAGGGAGCGTTTGAGTCGCCGGCTTTAGCAGCATCATGGCTCTAATAGGAGGCAGCTTTATTCAGCACAGCAACAATGAGATTCCACACAACCACGACAGCGCTAAGGGCCAGCTGCAGTAAATGTGCATAACTTGTGTGTAGTTACTCTAAGGGTCACTGTGATGAGGCAGCATAGCTGGAAAGGTAAATGGAAACCAAGAGCAGCACGTCCCCCACCACCCCCACCCATTCCTTGCGTGTTTCATCCCTCTTCTCGCCTCTGTTCACTCTCTCCTTCTGCAGAGGAGTGAAAACCCAATTAAAATACTATGTGGATGGATACGATGAAGAAAGACATACCTCCTCCATGACATTCTCTCTACCCCCCGCGCAGTGACAGATCTGGTGCATTCAAACCAGGGTGAAAAAATGTGCAGCTCCGCCCTCCTGCTGCCATTAAATGTTGATGTATAATATCAAAACACACACACACACACACACACACACAAACAATGGACAAAAATGACTATAAATCAAGTTGCTGTGGATTTTTTCCTCATACTACTTTATGTTTGTACGTGGTTGTGAGATCCCTTCCCACATGACACACAAATACCAGATTTCTGCAGGAGGCAAAGGATGCAATAAGGATGATCCGTGTCTTTCCTCTCTCTCACCCCTCTACCCTTGTTTTCTTTTCTTCTTGACCCAACATATCCGCTGTCCCAGGGGATGCCGCTTTCTACTGGTACAGCGGCCCAGTATGGTATACGCACATATTCACGGGCTTTGCCTCTCTGTGGAGCTGCCAGTCAATCCAGGAGAAGCTCAGCACAGACCTCTCTGCTCTCCAGTCAGGCCTTTACTAAATACTGCATGCTCCACCAGCAGAGAATCACAGCAGCCCGTGCACGTAGGCTCACTGGTGTCGTCACTTCCGGCTAACCCACCCGCTGCCATAATAAGGGTCAAACAATAAAACGGTAGCCAAAGTTTAAATAAAAAGCTAAAAAAAAAAAAGTGGAACGCTGGATTTAATCCCTTTAACAAGGAGCAGCCTGGTGATCTGTCCAGCCACTTGGAAGTAGCACTGAGATGTTTTAGGATTGCTGTTTCTCAACAAACTAGCAACATATGAAGATCTGCTCAGTGCTCGCTTCACCCAGAAAAAACACAACATTTCATGATGACACAGACATGGCATAAATTCTTTACAAGTACTCATACAATTTGGGAACTGTGGCAAAACCTGATTTTTTTTTTTTTTTTTTTTTGAGTACTCCTGAGTCGGATCACCATTTCTGGAAGGGCGATGCACACCTCCAGTGTTGGAATGATACTCTAAACCTGATGTCTCAGCTGTCTCTCAACCTTGGAAATGATTTTATTTTATATTGTTTTGGGTTTGGGTTTAATTTACATCAAACGAATAAAAAAAAAAAAAAAGAAATGGAAACGCTAACAATACCTCTCCTTCCAGACCACAGCTTTGTGCACTTCAGGGAGTAGCACAGTAGAACAATTACAATATGGTCCACATCCAATTCACCAATATTTCCGATTTGCAAACTGCAGGGAAGATGATAATCTCCAGACTAAAGAACAGCTTTGTTACGTTTTGGTGAGGTCACTTTAAATATTAAAGTCATGGTGCGCCATGTGTCCAAAGCAACAGTAAACTCACACAACAGAAGTTGTGGAACTTCCAATTTTCAAAAAGCATTTCACTTAATCAGAATGGAAAACAATATGAATGCTCGCAGTAACATATTTGCAATTTGGCTTTTGTCATTATGGAAAAACATACAGAAGTTATTACAGCTGATTGCTGTAGGTGAACAAATGTGTTTCCAATGAGTCCATTTCTACTTCTCGTCTCCACTGAGTGACAATACCAATTATTACTGACATGTTTCCAAAAACTGTAATACAAGTAACACCACTACAGTAATATATGAAGAATGCAAACATATCATACACGCACACAAGTAAATGATTTGTACAAAGTAATTAACCCCTTAACGCCTGAATTTATACAGCTGTATATAAAAAAAATGTTTTGTGTGTGTTTTTGCCTTTAAGTAGATGGTAAATAATGTTGAGATTATTAATTTCACTTTTGCACAAAAAATAGTAATTTTGGTATTTTGGTAATGACTTTATGTTATAATGTTATAATAATAATAATGATGGTATGTTGCAAATTTGCAACAACAGGCATACTGGTCAATTTGGTATGTTGCATATTTGAGTCAAATATTGTAGCATATATGCGACAATAGGCGTTAAGGGGTTAAATAACATTTGTAATGTTACTGTCTCAACAGTCATGACGGAGGACGGCATGGTTATGTCCTCAAGTTGGATAAATCAGGCCTTTAGAGTTTCTGAGCAAAAAAATCCAACGCTTTCAAATCATTTTGTCTGAGTTGGAGCTCGTAATTTCCCACTTGCCAGCATGTCATGAACGCAGCACTATCTTCCACTAAAGCAGCACGTGTGAAACGTCAGCAAGTTTGCCAGAAGCTACATGGAGTCTAATCCTGTTTTCTTGTTTTAAAATCCACCTCGACTCCATTCCACCAAAAGGCCGTGACTGGTGCTGCAACAGACAGAAGTTGCGTTTTTCCCAGTTTCACTTGTCACAGCCACAGAAACCAAAGTGCTTGTATTCCCTCTGTAGCTCTGAAGCTGTTAATGTGATACTTTTGCTAAACCCCTTCATTTAAAAGGTGCAAGTCAACACTTCTTCTTTCATTCCAACTCAGTGAAGTACAGAGTAAAAGTACAAAAACAGTCAATGTTCAAATACTTATGGACCTAAATGTGTAATCAGTGATACAACTGCACAATATGGACACTGAGGATCTCAATGGTTGGAGAAACCTAAAGACATGCCCACATTTCACTTGGCTACATCAGATAGATGGTTGTTTTCAAGAGGTGGGGATGGACCTGTTATCTTTCTGGGCAGTTGCCCTCTCGGACCCAAGGCACTCCTGTGGTGTAGTGGATATAGTGACACACAACTCGAGCATATGCTCCCAGACTTGACAAGATGACAGCATTTCTTATTTTACTGCGTCCACAAACCGCAACGCAATGACTCATCTGTGTCTGTTCATTCAAGCTTTATCAAAGTCTAGGCATAACTATGACCTGTGTAAGGAAAAACTCTCAAGCTATAAGCAAGACCAGAACATTTGACCTGACTCAATAAATTCTCTCCTCACTTCTTTGATTTCCAGAATTCATGAGACCATAAAAGGATGTTTAAAGGGTGTTTTTAACATGTAAAAAACCAGAAGAGCAGGGCGCTCTGTGGCACACAAGTTGGACTACCAACTTGGACTTCAGGCTATCTGTGTCTATCCTTGGACAAACCGCTTCATCTGCATTGTCATAGTCTAAACACAGACATGGTGCTGCACTGCACCACCACACCACAGAACCAGGCAGACAACCTGTCCATCCTTACCTCTTAAAAGTATCCATCTATCTGCAGCAGCCAAGTGTAAGGTAGACGTGTCCCTGGCCTTCTCCAGCTGCTGATGTCATAAACACTGTGTGCTGGATAATGCACAGAGAAATGCTGCACAGCCATTTCACCTTTGTAGCCCAAAGTTGAAAAAGAACTCAGCAAGTTTACAGGATGTTTTCTTATTTTGCTCCTTTTATCTGGAATGAATAACCCATCTACTGAGATATTCTGATTTTGTGGAGTCCTTTAAATCCAGACTGAAAACACGTGTTCTTTAACCTACAGTTAGCTGTGCCGAACTACGTGTGCGCATACACAAAAAAAATGCACGCCAGTTAGACATGGAATTCTCACTGACCATGGTATAAAAGCTGTTATATAACGGCTGAATAGATCCTTGTCATTTGATTGGTGGTTTGTAGGTCACGTAATATTGATCATTCATCCCATTTGCCATTGAGCTCCATTTAGCGTTCAAATTAGGTTCCATATGATTTGTACCATTGCACATACCCTGACCACTAAGCGTGCACACTAGCAGCTATAGCACTTAGCAGCTTATTGATGCTGCACATTCTTCTAACACAAAAGAAAAAACAAATGCACTACGCTGTAAGACGTCTGGAGGTATTTGCAATATTCGCTGGGACGTCTCGAGCTAAGTAGAACAGCTGTCGGACAAGGAGCTCAACAAATTCCTGTTGCAAATTTTTGCTGGACTGAGAAAAGCAGATGGCAGTGTAGAAGACGTCAGTACACGGCCTCAGCTACGGGCTACATTGTCAGGATTGTTTTTTGCACTATTGGACTGTTTTTGCAAGTTGACTGAGAACAATTTTGGATTGGATTGGACTGCTATTAAAATTTGTGTTGGACTCTTCGGAATCTCTTGATGTCATAGGACGAGTGACACGCAACCAAAATTTAAGTTCCTTTTCTCTTGTTTATAATTAATACAATATCAAATGGTATCTATTTTAGCCATCATATAAAAACAAATAAGGAATGTTTTTTCATTCATTCAATGGGACAAATTTTTCATGAGGTTCCCTCATTGAATGGAACATTCTATATTTCACCTGATGAAATATTCGTACCATTGCAGTCATAAACATTCATTATTTATATACTGTCACACCGATGAGCACCGTCAGGTTCAGATTTAACTAGGACATTGACCCATTGGGAACCACGGGTTATAGATGTGGTCATTTGTAGTATATACAGAGGACAGGTGACTTTTGGAGAAAAAAAGTATTGACATAGAAAAAACTGTTTTGTGAATAATATTTATTATTTTACAAATTATCTGTTATTATGGCTGACAACTGTTACTGTTGAGATATTTTATATTTGGTATGTTGTTCACAGTACTTGAGGACTGACAAAGCTCTGTGTTACTAATATGTTATCAGAAATGTCTTGGCTTTTATGAAAGTCTTTATTGAAGGTTTCATCTGTTTTCAGTTGTGTTCCGTTTTCTAAAATGGATTTTTGTTATCAATAAACTTTTCTGAAGGTGCTTAACCCAGTACAATATTCCATGTAAAGAAATTACAAATAACTGAAGTTTATATTGCACTGTGACAGTGCTCACATTAGATCAAATTTGTTTTTTTTTTGTTGTTGTTGTTGTTGTTTGAGCCTGTATGAGACAATGTTTAGGCACAATTCTGCTGTTTTGTCCGGAGTGTGAACATGTTAATTCTGGGTTTGTGGTCACATACACACAGTAAATGTCCAGATTTGAATCTGCTGTCTGGGCTGCTACAGGATGGACAGACTGAATTCTGTCAGTTCTGCAGCAGCAGGCTTTTTTTTTTTTAAAATAGAGGCTCTATTGTGGAAGTGCGACATAACAGGCTTGAATTCAAAACAAAAATTACTGATATCTCAAAATTATTGGTTCGATCACATTGCTGTTTTCACGACTTGAGTCCTCATGAAAAAATACATGAGTATGCCAAAGGATGAAAGTCAGCTCTTTCTGGATTTCAACTGACACTCTGGATATCAAACACAGAGGCCACTTACCTTTAATTATATGGATTCTCAATGTACTGACATCCTTCTGTCGATCATGATATTAAAATGGTTTAAATGCTTTCACACTGTTAGTTTTTCCTGCCCTTTCCCATCCCCATTCTCTTCCCAACCTCCACTTAACATGTTGTGTTGTTATGGAAAATGTAAAGTCCACTAAGACCATTTGTTGATTTGGGGCACATCATGACGGATCCCCATTTTCCTCACTGTGTAATTCTGACAGTTTACTGCAGTGAACTGGACGCCTTCAGTGACAAAGTCCAGAGAACCGGCAGCAACAACGCTTTCACACATACACTCCCAGAAATCCAGCTCTGCCATTTGAGCAGCCATTTAGAAATCTGGACGGCAGTTCACTGACCCAACACTAACGAGGAAGCTAGGTTAGCCTCAGAGGAGTACCAGCTCTTATCTGGTGACCACACAGCGCTGGTTATCTCATGACCCTGTTTGTCCACTGGTCAAACTGATTAGGCCATCACCCCATCAAGTTTATGTTACACTAAGCACAGATACGCCGCTGCACATGCAGGATGGGACTTTCTGAACCAACTGTGGAATTTGTTTTGTGTATGCTCCAGAAGTCTGGAATGGCACACTGCCGCTTACTGTAAGAGTGTCTGATATGATAGCAGTGTGGGAAAATGCCATACGAGCGCTCTGAGAGACATACAATAAGACAATGGCTTAAGGACTGTCTGTCCAGTTGGATCAGACAAATAGAGAAATGGCGGCGTGAACGCTAGATGGCAAAAGTGTCAGGGACCGAGGACTCAGCCATTAATGAGAATCTATGCCTTGGACTGATAAAGGGCCCGGCCACGGGCAGCCTGACTGAGAGGCTGTGACAAGGCCGAATGCTCACATGTATAAATGACAGTGGCTGTGGGGTGTCGTGGTGGTTCATCGCTGTATGGAGTCAGTCCTCAGAGAGCAGAGGTGGTGTTTAAGAACAGCCCAGTGACTGACAAATGGTGGAGAACAGAAAACTACAGGCTCCACGCCCCCCGGAGGAGAAAACTCAGGAAATCAAGGTTAAAGGAACGTTGAAAACCAATAAATTAAGAAAAAAGAAGCAGAGAAATGACTCAAACTTTAAGGGTGCAGAAGGTAAACATGCAGATTGTAGATTTATTTTGATTTTCACTGAAGAAGCGACATGTTTGTATTCCCATGTGCAACTATTCATCAGGATACACACACACACACACACACACACCACACACACACAGCACACACACACACACACACACACACACACACACACACACACACACACACACACAGGTCCTTTGTTGAGAGCATTTGTCTCCATACGTCTCCAGCAGAGAATGGTAAAATCCGATTGAGTCGATATCACTGGAGAATAGCACATTCAACACAAAGTGTGTGTGTGTGGTGTGTGTGTGTGTGGTGTGTGTGTGTGTGTGTGTGTGTGTGTGTGTGTGTGTGTGTGTGTGTTGTGTGTGTGTGTGTTGTGTGCAACACAGAGCCAACAGGGACTTCATCCCTCTCCATCTGCAGCCCTCAGTTGAAATAGAATTGAATAGTCTGAATTCTCAGTGGTAAACGTTCACAAAGTCAATACCAACTGTTAAGTCTCCCCTGCATTGGGGTTAAGGGCATTACCATTTCTGAGACTTCAGGAAGACACGCACACAGCATAGATGTGCTCACCGGATGCCCCATGAGATGATTTTTTTGAATCTTTTGTAAAATACTTACTATACATTCTGCTTAAAATTCCCTTTCACAATAACTTATTCATTGAAGGCTTGTTTTCGGTTTTGTTCACTAATCTCTTAACAACACTCCTGAAGGTCTGCGGCATTCCTGAACATGACATTGGCGTCTAGAGGAACGCTGCACTGCACACTGATCTAAGAAACAATTTCAAGAATGTGTGCAACAAGGAAAGAAGAATTTTATAATATACAGTTTGAAGTAGATCATCCCAAAAAGGTTTGGTTGAGGTTAACTGACAGAACACAAGCAATGACTTGTTTCTCTGACCTTATACATACTGACCTTATACATACTGACATACATTTTTTATATTAATCTGCATGTATTAGTTATACACTTTAGGGATAGTTGGGAAGTACATGACATGAGTTGTTAAATCAATGGCTCATTTACATTCAGTGTTAAATATGTTATACACACTCTGTGTACATTCCATCTGCATTTTTGTATATTTTCAGAAAGTTTACAGATGCGAACAAAACAGAGCAGTACCACCAGAAACCATAGGGGCAGTGTAGCCCAAGTTCAAGAGAGTCAAAACAAATCAAAAGGACATGAAGAAGACGACAAAGTAGTAGAATATTTTGATGAGAGTTATTCAGAGTGTTGCATCTCTTCCTTATAAAATGAATCAGGAACATTACTTTTTATTATGCTACAATTTTCCACAATAAATCAGAATAAGCCAAAATTGGTGTTGCTTACCTTCAAATACATCCATCCATTTTCTATACTCGCTGACTCCAATTAAGAGTCGGGGGGGGGGGGGGTGCTAGAGGCTATCCCAGCAGTCATGGGATCATGCACCCACAGGCACACTTATGGTCAATTTAACATTTTCAATTCACCTAACCTGCATGTCTTTGATTGTGGGAGGAAGTCAGACCACCCAGAGAGAACCCACATACACATGGGGAGAACATGCAAGTTCCACACAGAAGACCCCAGGTCGGAACCAAACCAATGACCTTCTTGCTGTGAGGCAACAGTGCTACACCACTAAGCCAACATGCTGCCCTAGAGTCCCTTATACAGAGAGTAGCGACATGACAAGCCGAAAAAAAAAAAAAACCCATTTTGGGGCCAAAATAGCGTTCGCTGTTAATCTCTCTGCATGTCAACCAGCTTATTTATTTATTTATTCACTGAAAATGCAGAGTTGTTGTGCATTTGGATGCACAAGTAGACACAACAAGGGCTTCAAGATGTACAGATTCCCTTCAGATCTGAACAGAAGAAAAATTTGGGAAAATAAAGTCACCCATGGGGATATAGCAGACTTCATCTTCAAAGGTTTGCCAAGATAGGTAAATTTACTGTTTCAGTCCCATGTACAGTAAACTCGTCTAAACTGTTATCATATAAACTGGATGTTTTCGTATGGTTTTCCGTGTACTAACACCGTATATAACGGATGTTTTCTCAGCTCTGACAAAACCTCTGACCACAATGTACTTCCATTAAAAACCCTTGCAATATTACGGACAGAGCAGTCTGGACATGCACAGTAACAGAGGTACAAAATTACAGTTCAGTGCTGACATTCACATGAGTCATTTCCGTGGTTAAAATCCCAATTGTTTGTTTTTTTTTCAAACCATGCTCAGACACGGATCCGCAGCCTGACATGCACCTGTTATATCAGACACAACAAAAGGCTGTGATTTGACACTTTTGTTGTTTCACTCTTTCCAATCATATTTCAAAAGATTTTGCAGTGCGCACGCTGATTACATTTCAATAATGGATCAAATAAGTTTGGCAGAAAAGTCCAAAAAATCAAAACATGGAGTCGGAAAAAGAGGAAATTGTACACCTTACCTTTGAATTGGAGGTGATGATTGTAGAAAGAAAAGCTTGTTGAGGGACAAATTAATCCATAATAAAGCATAGTCCAGTGACAGATAACTTTAAAACTGTCAGGCACAAAGTTACAGAGTTGCAGAAGCAATCATAAATCAGGCTTTAGTTTAATTAAATAAACCACCATAAACTGTAAATTTATGTAAATAATGGGTGTGTTGCTGTATGTGGTTAACTGATTAAAAAAATGTTGAAAACACAAAAGGTTAGTTCAGTAGTTCAGCACAACTGGCCCCAAAATGGTGCTGTGTTCTCAGTTGTTGCTCCTCTCTATATGAAAGGACTCTATGCTGCCTCTTTAAATGCATATTTCATGAAAAACCAGGGACCTTCTTCAGGTTTTTGCTATGGTGCTGTAGCACTGTCACTACCTCTGCTTGCCTTTTGTTCACCACTGGGGGCAGCACCATACATAGTACCAGAAAGCATAGCATAGAAGCAGCCCAGAAGAAAAAGCCATCTCTTGTTAGTATAGCATAAATGTAATGGAAGTGTGCACGACTCTGAGTTAAAGTCCAGCGAAGTTTATTCTCACAAGCTTTTGGGACCTTCATCTCATGACAGGTGACATTTGTCAATGCTGTTAAACTTTAACTCGGTATCGTGCACTTTTCCATAATGCACAGTCTAACATTGGTGTCGCCGACCGAACGGTCCCCCCTAAAAATCGGTCCACCCTGACTTCACTGTGCATGCGTCATTTCTGTGCATCGGCCGCGGTTCATCAATTATCACCTCGTTTCTGCTTAAAACTGCACTCCAGTCATCATCTGTCTCAGCAACAGATATCTAAAGTTTTTGTACAACAATCATTTCCATATAAAATCAGCATTATTTCATCATAAAAGATGGAGGAAGCATTCAGAGTGGCGCAGCAGCATGAGCTGCTGGTGCTACAATCAATATCGACTCACCGATTGTCACCTCGTTTCTGCTTAAAACTGACTCTGGAATGATTTAAGAGGTTTTACTTTGTCATCTGATGGTTAATAATCACATTATCCCCTTTGATCGCTCTGGGTCTAGAGACTCAGTCTCAGATGAGCTGCTGTGGTCCCAAATGATGGATCTGCAGTGAAGGCAGGGCAGACCAATTTTTAGGGGGGGCATTCAGTCTATGACACGGTACCTCTCCATCATAGCATAAATGTCATAGCATAACTCCCATTCTGAACTGGTATAATCGTATTCACAAATTGTGAATTGCACATAAAGTTGAAACAGGTATATTTATCTGTTATACTGCCCAGTATGTTGAATTTTCTTTTACCTCTCAGGCAAGTTAATGTTCCCATGATCAGTCTCGTGAGACTCCTTTGCTGACCTATGAACTTTTACAAGAGTTTGAAGATGTGGAAATATGGTGGAACGTAGTGCCATAAAATAAATCTGAATGGTGTATATGAAAGTGTTTATATTTAAGAAGTAGAAAGTCCTACACAGGTACATAACCCCAGCTTCATGTATGGTTTTGATACCTGTGCACATCAAACAGGCAATTTCACTGATGACCTCATCTACCTGCCTGAGTAATTGAACTAATCAGCATGGACTGGTTTAGTGGGTGGATGGAACAAATATGTGGTTCAACTTTTACTCACTGAAGCTGGAGTTACCTACCTCTGTATACTAATGCCGGTACTTATACCCAAACTCCACAGCATTAAGTGGATGTCTGTCCACATCTCCCACTAGATGGGATTCCATACCAGCACAAGTTACTTCCCCAGCCAAGGCTGGTACCCATTTAAAAGTGGATGGAATGGGACAAAACAGATTAAGTATCTTGACCAAAGACGGGTAATGCCACGAGGAATCAAACCCAAGAATACATATCCTCCTGACTACCAGGATACACACACACACACACACATATATATATATATATATATATATATATATATATATATATATATATATATATATACACACAACCCCAATTCCAGTGAAGTTGGGATGTTGTGTAAAATGTAAATTAAAACAGAATACAATGAATTGCAAATCCTCTTCAACCTATGTTCAATTGAATAACACCACAGAGACAAGATATTTTAATGTTCAAACTGATAAACTTTGTTTTTGTGTAAATATTTGCTTATTTTGAAATGGATGCCTGCAAAACATTTCAAAAAAGTTGGGATGGGGCAACAAAAGACAGTTGATGAATGCTCAAAGAACACCTTATTGGAAACAGGTGAGTGTCATAATTGGGGTGAGAATCACCACTTTGTGAACAACTGCATGAAAAAATAGTCCAACAGTTTAAGAACAATGTTTCTCAATGTTCAATTGCAAAGACTTTAGGGATTCCATCATCTACAGTACATAATATAATCAGAAGATTCAGAGAATCTGGAGAACTTTCTACACGTAAGCAGCAAGGCCGAAAACCAACATTGAATGCTCGTGACCTTCGATCCCTCAGGTGTCACTACATTAAAAACCAACATCATTGTGGAACATTTCAGGAACACTTCAGAAAACCATTGTCAGTTAACACAGTTCATCACTACATCGACAAATGCAAGTTAAAACTCGACCATGCAAAGCCAAAACCATACATCAACAACATCCAGAAACACCGTCACCTTCTCTGGGCCCAAGCTCATTTGAAATGGACAAACACAAAGTCCGTCCCCACCGCCGCTCGCACCTCCCTCCGGGGTCGTGGGCGGGGAGGTTCTGGGCCCCCCTCCTCTTGGTGGGCCCTGCCGGCGCCCTGCGTGCTTCCCTCGGGTGTGGGGTTACTTCCTGTGCCTCCATTGGGGGGGGGGGTCGTGGGGGTGTTCTGGCGCCGTTGGGCCGCTCCCTTGTTGGTCCGTTCTGGCCCCTGTGCCCTTCCGCTTCCCTTTTTCGCCTGGTTCCTCCTGGGGCCCTGCGTCCTGGGCTCTTTTCCGTTGTCGCTTGCGGTCGGCCGCATGGCTTCCGACGTGCCGGAGTGGTCCATGTCTTATGGTAGGGTTTTGTACTTTTATTGGCCCAACACACCAGCCACAGTAGTGATCGGATATATAGCTGTGGTCTGGGTCTCTGTGGTGGTTATGTGTTTGTGGCCAACACCACAATTCGGTTTTGGTTGCTCTCAAGGGGATCAAGACTCTGGTGTCCTAGATTAGGAATGAATGCTCACTAACTAGACAACAGACTGTCGCTGTCACTGCTTGTTCATGTGTGGTGGTTTGTTCCACCATGTTTTATGTTGGGGACCCATCTCCTCGATGTCTCACTTCACAGTTATTGCTTTTACCACTTGTCTTTCGTTTTTGTCTGTCTTCGTGTTGTTTTGGTGGTCGGTCCCTCCTGATAGAAGTTGTCAGTCGGCTATGAGTAGGATCTTGTAGGGTGATCGGGAAGGGTGGATGAGGGTCACACACGCACACCACATTCACTCACGCACTACATACCTTCTGTCCTGCAAGAATAAATTGCATATATGTGTATTAATGTTCATACGAGGTCTGTTAGAAAAGTATCTGACCTTTTTTTTTTTTTGCAAAAACCTGATGGATTTGAATCACGTGTGCTTGCATGAGCCCACCTTGAACCTTCGTGCGCATGTGTGAACTTTTTCACACCTGTCGATTGCGTCAGTTGCTGGCAATCAGCCTTTGTGTGAGGCCGTGTGTAGTGCTCTTAACGGATTTTCATTGCAAGGAAAATGACAGAACGACTGGAGCAGCGCTACTGAATCAAATTTTGCCAGAAACTGGGCAACAGCCAGGTGGAAACCATTCGGATTATTCAGACGGCTTTCGGTGACAATACTATGGGTCTCACACAGATTAAGGAGCGGTACAACTGGTTTAAAGACATCTGCACAGCAGTGGAGAGCGAGCCACGCTCCGGTCAGCCATCAGCATGCTGAAATGACCAGGTCATTTCCAAAGTGAACACTGTGGTGATGCGGGACCGTCATGTGACTATCTGAGAAATTGCGGAAGAGGTGGACATCAGCACTTTTTTAGCACATTCCACTGTGACAGAAGATTTGGCCATGAAAAGAGTGGCGGTGAAATTCGTGCCGAAGCTGCTAACGGCGGAGCAAAAGCACCTTCATGTTGAAGTCTCACAGGACATGCTGGACTCCGAAAAATGATGCCCACCTCTTCCACAATTTCTCGGAAAGTCACACAACTGAAAAGCCACCGAAAGTCGTCTGAATCTTCCGAATGGTTTTCACCTGGCTGTCGCCCAGTTTCTGGCAAAATTTGATTCAGTAGCACTGCTCCAGTCATTCCGTCATTTTCCTTGCAATAAAAATCTGTCGAGAGCACTACACACGTCCTCACACAAAGGCTGCTTGCCAGCAACTGATGCAATCGACAGGCGTGAAAAAGTTCATGCATGCGCACAAAGGTTCAAGGTTGGCTCATGCAAGCACACGTGATTCAAATCCATCAGGTTTATGCAAAAAAAAAAAAAAAAAGGTCGGATACTTTTCTAACAGACCTCATAAATGGTTCTGCCAGTGTGGCATTTACCATTACTATATATGCAGACATGGGAAGAAGAAGAAGAAGAAGAAAAAAAAAACGCAAAGTGGAAAAGTGTGCTGTGGTCTGATGAGTCCACATTTCAAATTGTTTTTGAAAATCATGGACGTTGTGTCCTCCAGGCAAAAGAGGAAAAAGAGCATCCAAATTGTTACTAGCACACAGTTCAAAAGCCAGCATCTGCAACAAGGCCAAAAACCAACACTGAATGCCCGTGACCTTCGACCTCTCAGACGGCACTGCATTAAAAACCGACATCATTGTGTAAAGGATCTTACCGTGTGGGCTTAGGAACACTTCAGAAAACCACTGTCAGTTAAAACAGTTCGTCGCTACATCTACAAGTGCAAGTTAAAACTCTACCATGCAAAGTGAAAGCCATACATCAACAACATCCAGAAACGCTGATGCCTTCTCTGGGCCCGAACTCATTTGAAATGGACAGACGCAAAATGGAAAAGTGTACTGTGGTCTGATGAGTCCACATTTCAAATTGTTTTGGAAATTATGGATGTCGTGTCCTCTGGACAAAAGAGAAAGAAGACCATCCAGATTGTTACCAGCACAAAGTTCAAAAGCCAGCATCTGTGATGGTATGGGGGTGTGTTAGTGCCCATGGCATGGGCAACTTACACATCTGTGATGGCACCATCAATGCTGAAAGGTACATCCAGGTTTTGGAGCAACACATGCTGCCATCCAAGCAATGTCTTTTTCAGGGATGTCACTGATTATTTCAGCAAGACAATGCCAAGCCACATTCTGCACGTGTTAGAACAGCATGGCTTCTAGGGGTGCCGGAAAAAATTGATTCACGTCCGAGTCGTAATTCTTATTTATTACGATTCTGAATCGATCCAAAATGGCCGAGAATCGATTTTTAAAAAGCATTTTTTAAAACATTTTCTTGGTTACTCGCTGCATGTACTGTTTGTCAGGCAACAACCTCCGTACTACAGCGTCCCCGCGAGGGGAGGGTCCGGCATGCTTCAAACATTTGTGATCTGCAGCTTAGCATGGCAGACGAAGAGCTAATTCAGCCAGCAACGTCTTTGCTGAAGGCAAATGTTTGGGTGCGTTTTGGATTTTATTATTTGCTGCATAAGAAGGAGCTTGATATTACTTATGCAGTGTGCAAAATGAAAGTCAAGTACTTCAGAAACACTTCAAATCCACAAGCCCACATGCTACGTCATCACACGGAGCTAAAAGAAGTGGAGCAGCGGTTTCTGCCGACTACTGACCAGCGCTTCGCTAAACTGCCAGCCAACTCTGAACGAGCAAAGCAGATAAGTAAATTTACATCAGTAACTTGATTAACCTTGTAAAGCTGCATTTTCTTAAACATAAACATTTTTTAAGTAATATAACTATTTCTCAGAGCTCTTTGAATCAAAAATCGATTCTGAATCGAATAGTTACCCCAAGAATTGGAATCGAATTGAATCGTGAGTTGTTGTACGATTCACATCCCTAGTGGCTTTGTAGTAAAAGAGTGTGGGTACTAGTCTGGCCTGCCTGCAGTCCAGACTTGTCGCCCATTGAAAATGTGTGGTGCATTATGAAGCACAAAATACAACAACGGAGACCCCGGACTGTTAAACAACTAAAGTTGTACATCAAGTAAGAATGGGAAAGAATTCCACCAACAAAGCTTCAACAATTAGTGTCCTTAGTTCCCAAACGCTTATTGAGTGTTGTTAGTAGGAAAGGTGATGTAACACAGTGGTAAACATACCACTGTCCCAGCTTTTTTGAAACATATTGCAGGAATCCATTTCAAATGAGCAAATATTTGCAGCAGAAAAACAATAAATGTGATCAGTTTGAACATTAAATATCTTGTCTTTGTGGTGTATTCAATTGAATATAGGTTAAAGAGGATTTGCAAAATCTGTTGTATTGTTATTTACATTTTACACTATTATATATATATATATATACGAGGTCTGTCCATAAAGTATAGGTCCTTTTTATTTTTTTCAAAAACTATATGGATTTCATTCATATGTTTTTACGTCAGACATGCTTGAACCCTCGTGCGCATGCGTGAGTTTTTCCACGCCTGTCGGTGACGTCATTCGCCTGTGAGCACTCCTTGTGGGAGGAGTCGTCCAGCCCCTCGTCGGAATTCCTTTGTCTGAGAAGTTGCTGAGAGACTGGCGCTTTGTTTGATCAAAATTTTTTCTAAACCTGTGAGACACATCGAAGTGGACACGGTTCGAAAAATTAAGCTGGTTTTCAGTGAAAATTTTAACGGCTGATGAGAGATTTTGAGGTGATACTGTCGCTTTAAGGACTTCCTACGGTGCGAGACGTCGTGCAGCGCTCTCAGGCGCCGTTGTCAGCCTGTTCAAGCTGAAAACCTCCACATTTCAGGCTCTATTGATCCAGGACGTCGTGAGAGAACAGAGAAGTTTCAGAAGAAGTCGGTTTCAGCATTTTATCCGGATATTCCACTGTTAAAGGAGATTTTTTTAATGAAAGATGTGCGGATGGATTGCAGCGTCGGCTCGCAGCCGCCGCGATGTTCTGCCACAGGAAAAACACCTCTGTTGGAAGCCTTAAGGACAAGTTGGAACATGTCCAGCTGTTAAACAATTTCTCATATACTCACTCCACTGAAAGCCATCAAAAGCTGCCTGGATTTTACAAATGGTTATCAACATGGAGGTGTTTTTCCTGTGCCGCCGCACCACGTCGGCTGCGTCCCGACGCGCGGACCCATTATTAAAATCTCCTTTATATATATATATATATATATATATATATATATATGCATGTGTGTGTGTGTATGTCCTGGTAGCCAGGAGGACATTAGAAATCCAACTCCTCATCGCATTGAAATACCCACTGTGCAACATCAACCTCAATTTCCCTGAGGGAATCTTCCCAAGGGATTAATAAAGTTCTATGTAATCTAATCTAATCTAATCTAGCCAACATCTTTAATCTTTACAATTGCTGTATTTCTGAATGTGGAGTGCATCTTTTATACTGGACATTGGTATGTTGACAAGCTACGTTTGGTTATTGATAAGACACAAGTCAATGTAACAATAACTGATGGCGCATTTCACATGAAGAAATTCTGTAGAAATCTTTCATCACTGAAAATGTAACCTGCAGTTAATTTTTCTCCTCTGATCAAGATACATTTATAGTATGTTGTAGTTTCCTTGTATGTTTTGTCAACAGTCATTTCACTTTCCAAATTGGTCGTTCATTCTTTATGAACGGTGCAGCGTCTAACACATCCTGCTGGCCATTAACGATGGACCAAACTGGACCTTTTACCGCGGTGCGGTGTCTCATTTGAACAGCAATAAAACCCCAGGCTCCGTCATTCAGTGTCATTTAAAGCAGGAATGATTTGGTCTATCTTTGGCCTTTGCTTTTCCACCTTACTCCCCGCTTGTTCTTTCCTGGCCGGTTCATGAATAATGAATGAGGATATATGCAGGCTGGAGCTCAGATATTAATGGAGCTGAAAAACAGAGGGAGAATGATCCTTTGTGCTGCTAGCCATTGCTTCCCTACCCCGCTGAAGATGCCCCTGCCTGGTCACCCCTTTTTCTCATCCCTGTTCCTTCTGTATTTTTCCTTCTGCTGCAGGTGGGCTGAGATGAGATAATGCTTAATCTCATGTTTCTCTCTTGCCCACAGATACTCTTTTCCTTCTTGTCTATCGTGGTATTGTTGAAGGTTGGACAGTGACTTTGAAATGACAAGTTTAACATGTAAAATATTCATTCTTTCATTTTCTGTACCTGCTTATGCAAATCAAGTGTCATGAGGACTTAAAAAATGTATACAACCAACTTGGCAAAACTCTGTAAGATAATCAAAAAGCTGACTTGGTTGAAAGCAAGTCGGACAACAGCTCGCTGTCTATTCGACAAGTTCTCCCTCATCCGAGGGCATGGCAGGAATGTTCTCCTTTGTTTGTCCCCATCCTGTCTTTCTTCCAGCCCGTCCATAATCTGTTGACTCTGGCCAAATAAGCCTCTGGCAAAAATTTGACAGTCAAGAGCCTGAGGTGCAGCAGAAAGGAGGGCAAATGAGTGAACACTGGCTTCAACACGCAGCTCTGCTGAAGACCTACTCCAATTTGTTGTACTTTTTAACACTCACTAATCAGTATACCTTTTGCAAATTTAAAATCTGTATTGCTTTGTTTACACTAACTGACAAATGCTTCTCAACACTGAGCACGTGACACAAGCAGGCTGCTAGTTAGAGGCGCCTGGCAGAATCGTGCCATCCTTGGATGACTCACCCAAACAGGCCAGAGGGTATGGGCACGGCCAGAGTCTTCTAACCCCTTTTTGTGCCAGAATGTCTCCACATTCAGCAACGGTACACATCCAGCGCTTATGTGGACAGATGCAGACACAGCATTTACAATTCAGTGATCCACAGAAAGAGGACTTGGCTGCTGAGGGAGAGTTTGGGTAGGCTGGCCATGCCAGGCCACACTGCCCTTAACCTCTGACCTAGACCTTCATCATCTGCTGTACAGTGCAAGTATTCACAGTGCTTCTCTTTATCCACATTTTGTTATGTTACAGCATCATTCCAAAATGAATGAAATTAATTTTTTTCCTCAAAATTCTACACACAATACCCCACAATGACAATGTGAAAAAAGGCTTTTGCAAAGTTATTAAAAAAAAAAATAAGAAATCACATGTACATAAGCATTCACAGTCTTTGCCATGAAGATCAAAATTGAGCTCAGTTTCATCCAGTTTCCACTGATCATCCTTGAGATGTTTCTACAGCTTAATTGGAGTCCACCTGGGGAAATTCACTTGATTGGACATGATTTGGAAAGACACACACCTGTGTACATACAACCCCTGGCCAAAATTATGGAATCACCGGCCTTGGAGGATGTTCATTCAGTTGTTTAATTTTGTAGAAAAAAAGCAGATCACAGACATGACACAAAACTAAAGTCATTTCAAATGGCAACTTTCTGGCTTTAAGAAACACTATAAGAAATCAGGAAAAAAAATTGTGGCAGTCAGTAACGGTTACTTTTTTAGACCAAGCAGAGGGGAAAATTCTGAGGAATAAATTATGGAATCATGAAAAACAAAAGAACGCTCCAACACATCACTAGTATTTTGTTGCACCACCTCTGGCTTTTATAACAGCTTGCAGTCTCTGAGGCATGGACTTAATGAGTGACAAACAGTACTCTTCAACAGTCTGTCTCCAGCTTTCTCTGCTTGCTGTTGCCAGATCAGCTTTGCAGGTTGGAGCCTTGTCATGGACCATTTTCTTCAACTTCCACCAAAGATTTTCATTTGGATTAAGATCCGGACTGTTTGCAGGCCATGGCATTGACCCTATGTGTCCTTTTGCAAGGAATGTTTTCACAGTTTTTGCTCTATGGCAAGATGCATTATCATCTTGAAAAATTATTTCATCATCCCCAAACATCCTTTCAATTGATGGGATAAGAAAAGTGTCCAAAATATCAACGTAAACTTGTGCATTTATTGATGATGTAATGACAGCCATCTCCCCAGTGCCTTTACCTGACATGCAGCCCCATATCATCAATGACTGTGGAAATTTACATGTTCTCTTCAGGCAGTCATCTTTACAAATCTCATTGGAACGGCACCAAACAAAAGTTCCAGCATCATCACCTTGCCCAGTGCAGATTCGAGATTCATCACTGAATATGACTTTCATCCAGTCATCCACAGTCCACGACTGCTTTTCCTTAGCCCATTGTAACCTTGTTTTTTTCTGTTTAGGTGTTAATGATGGCTTTCGTTTAGCTTTTCTGTATGTAAATCCCATTTCCTTTAGGCGGTTTCTTACAGTTCGGTCACAGACATTGATTCCAGTTTCCTCCCATTCGTTCCTCATTTGTTTTGTTGTGCATTTTCGATTTTTGAGACATATTGCTTTAAGTTTTCTGTCTTGACGCTTTAACGTCTTTTTGGTCTACCAGTATTGTTTCTTTAACAACCTTCCCATGTTGTTTGTATTTGGTCCATAGTTTAGACACAGCTGACTGTGAACAACCAACATCTTTTGCAACATTGCGTGATGAT
Source organism: Thalassophryne amazonica (assembly GCF_902500255.1). NCBI lineage: Eukaryota > Metazoa > Chordata > Actinopteri > Batrachoidiformes > Batrachoididae > Thalassophryne > Thalassophryne amazonica. Next base: position 63,725,875 of record NC_047112.1, on the reverse strand, counting down.
TTACCCTCTTTTAAGAGTTTGATAATCCTCTCCTTTGTTTCAATTGACATCTCTCGTGTTGGAGCCATGATTCATGTCAGTCCACTTGGTGCAACAGCTATCCAAGGTGTGATCACTCCTTTTTAGATGCAGACTAACAAGCAGATCTGATTTGATGCAGGTGTTAGTTTTGGGGATGAAAATTTACAGGGTGATTCCATAATTTATTCCTCAGAATTGAGTGAGTCCATATTTTTTTTCCCTCTGCTTGGTCTAAAAAAGTAACCGTTACTAACTGCCACAATTTTTTTTTCTTGATTTCTTATAGTGTTTCTTAAAGCCAGAAAGTTGCCATTTGAAATGACTTTACTTTGTGTCATGTCTGTGATCTGCTTTTTTTCTACAAAATTAAACAACTGAATGAACATCCTCTGAGGCCGGTGATTCCATAATTATTGCCAGGGGTTGTATAAGGTACCACAGTTGACAGAGCATGTCAGAGCACAAACCAAGCATGAAGTCAAAGGAACTGTCTGTAGACCTCCAAGACAGGATTGTTTTGAAGCACAAATCTGGGGAAGGGAGAATGAGAAAAGGAAAATGGCTGGGTGGAAAAGGTGCGCGACAACAGCTATAAGTATTGTAAGTATTGTTTACTTTTCAGACTTTATTTTTTGCACTTTTTATTACACTAAATGTGTAAATGTGCACTGTTACATTGTTTTGGATGATGCAAATTTTCAATTGTTTTTTTGTTAATTTATACAATTTTAAGTTAAACAATAGAACTACAGAGAGATTGATTTTGAAATAATTTTTTTTAATTTTATGCTTTGAAGCAGGACAGAATGCTCATATTGAAATTGTGAGTGAAAATTAATTTTACACTAAAAATAAATTGCTAAATAATAATTTGTTTTCCACGTGTTCATATCAGAACAAATGCATGTATGCATCTACCTAAATTCAGGGTCAAGTCAACAGTCAAATGGTTAAAAATCATTTCACACAGACACTGGGAAGGGTGAAGGCAATGGTCGGTCGGCCCTGGCGGTGAGGTGTCCCTTATTTATTTTTCAGAGAGTTGGCAACCCTATTACCCAGAGACCCCAAGATTATATTTTTTTACATTTGAACTTTTAAATCTCCAGAATCACTTGTTTTTAATTTTGATCCAGATAAAATTCTCCATTGCCATGTCCTAATAAACACAAAAGCTCAGATCTAAAGCTTAAAGTACTCAGAGATCCCAAGTTTCTATTTACTCCAACTCAGCTTTTTGCTTGAAAATCTCCAGAATCAGTTGTTGTGACCTTGATCCAGATAAAATTCTCTATTGCCATGCCCTAATAAACACACAAGCTCAGATATAAGGCTTAAAGTACTCAGCAACCCCAAGTTTCTATTTGCTCCAACTGAACTTTTTGCTTGAAAAGCTTCAGAATCACTTGTTTTGACCTTTGATCCAGTTGAAATTCTCCATTACCATGCCCCAATAAACACAAAAGCTAGAAATCAGAGTGAATGCTTTAATTATTCAGAGACCCCAAGTTTCAATTCATTCCAAATGAAATATTTGTCTCACTGAGCAAAAACACAGTTTGACCTCTGACCCATATGAAATCACCCACTGCGATAATTGAAGATAATTAGCATATTTTGGACTTAATTAATTAACTCTGATTCTAAGTTTGTTTTATTATTATTATTCACATTAAACACTTATGAACTGGCAGCACGTGACACCAGCATCAAGACTATACAACCTGTCCACAAATCCACTTGAGGTGCAGGATGCAAGAAACTGGCTCATGGATTGCAAGTTTTTTTTTTTAACATGGTTAAATTCAGTAATTGCCATGTCATTTTACCTTTAAAAATACCCTTGAAAACCCATTTTTAAGCTCTGCTAAGTAAAGTAATAACCATCAACACTTCTCAAGAGCCAAACTTACAAATGCTGCAGAGCCAAACATTTTGTTTCAGTGGAACCTGAGCTGTCCGACTTCACAGTACAGCGTACATCATAGACGAGGAGGGACTGCACATTTTTAAAACAGTGGTCACCGGCTCCAATTACTCCATCTGTCACCATGTTAACAATTCATCAATATATTCATATAGTCTCACAGTCATGGACTTTTTTCATGCCTACACTTTGCACAATTTTAAGTTTGCACAACTTGCTAATGGGCCTTGCAAGTTGGCAGTGCTGTTTTTGCTGTCCATGTACTAAAAAAAAAGAAGACTCAAAGTATATTTCTACCGTGAAGAAAGGTTTTGATCTTAGAAGTGAAGCAGAGTGTCAGTGAAATACCGTGAAAAAAAGGAGTACAGTTCAAAAAGTTTAAAATTTAACTTTTTGTGCTTGCTTGGGTGAGCGTTTCAGCTAATTACGCACAAATCCCTCAAGCTCACAGCTCCAATCCACTGGCACCGCTGTCTCGGCAGAGGACAAAGAAAACAAAGGAGACTGACAAACAAACAGTGAGTGAAAAAAAAACTATAAAAGGGAGGAAGGCTTTCTTTCCATATAGCAGCGGAGCTGAGGTGACAGTGGCGTTTAATCAGTTGGTTTTTGCAGCGCCGTCAGCGCGAGCAGCCTCGGTGGTGCAGCCCTCTGATCAGCACTGGGAGAGGAGCTCCCCGCTGAGCTGCCGCCCCTGAACCACAGGTCAGTCCTCGGCGAGTAGGTTCCATTCTGCTGTCGCCTTCACAGTTCCATCTCCTTCGCTCATTAAGATACAGCATGCGCCCATGTGTGTGTGTGTGTGTGTGTGCATGCGCGCACGTGCATGATAGAGTAAATGCACCCCAGGACTAGCCTAAAGGGGATGAGGATTCCCGGCCTCCACTGAGATCTGATAGCACAACTTGGAGTTCTGCCGGTGGGAGGGGGGTGTTTGTGTGGGTGTGTATATTTGTGCATGTAAATGTGTGTTAGACAGAGAGAGATGCAAGATGCATCAAGTGACTTGGCGCCTCGGGGTCAGACACGCACACGCAGAGCCGGAGCTGGTGCTGCAGCAGGGTAAACAAGAGCAGCCTCTTAGATCTCATCAGCCTCATCACATGCTTTATTATGCTGATTTGGGAGCAAACTGTAAACTCATCAAGAAGCTGGCAGTCACAGGGGGGCACTCGGCTGAAAGGTGAGGTGGAAGGAAAGGAAAACTTGCTCTGCCTCCAAGTTCTGCACATTCCCGATCCTGCCACAAACACAGGAAGGCCCACTGGCTGAAAGGTCATGACCTCTCCCGTGGGTGCGGGCAGCCCAGCCTGTGTCACCCTCACTTTATTTGGGAGATGTGTCCATTCTGGATGGGAGTCAGGACTCTGCACTGTCTGTTGCTATATGTTAATACTGGCCTTTAAGGAAATTCACCAAACACACGTCCAGACGTGCGTTTGTTCGCCTGCATAAATGCATATGATTCTCATTCTACGCTGAACACCTACTCGGCCTCAGACAACAACGAGACAGAGGAACGCTATAAAGTTCACGACGCCTATTAATTCTGAGGCATGTGCATAATATCTCAGTTTTTATTAGACCTGGTGGCACGCTTCATAAATAATGAATAAAAGCGTTCTTTTGTTGCCTTCTCTCTTGTGGACATGACTTCTTATAAACATTGCTGTTTGGGAAGATTTTTTAAAAATAAAACGCTGCTTCTTTTCACCTTTTCTAAACACAGCTGTGAAAGAAACATATACAGTTTTAATTTGGCTTTCTGTGCATTCGCATACTTGCCAATGACAGCAGCCATACAGAAGGAATGCACGCACACGTAGCAGACGAACAAGACTGGAAACAAGCAAACGAGTGAAGAGACGATGCGTTCACCTTTCCTGGGAAATCGCACATGGGAGTTGCATCATTTGCAACCTCTGTATATTTGAGCAAATTAAACATGAATTCTGCTTTGTTTGATAAAGGTAAGTCAACACTTAAATGGTTCTCAGAAAAATGCAAACTATTTTAAAGAGGCCATGTGCAAAAACCATCTTTATCTACATTTTAAACTGACTTTTCATGTGAAACATCCTCAAATTCCCATGATTCTGAGTCTGTGTCTTGAAGATGTTTTGCAGCTTTTCCTGAAATTTAGCTGTGAAAATGTTACACTTTAGAGGTGACACGGTATGTTACACAAACCAGTTTCTGGATTCTTGTAGCCTTCTGCTTCATGTGACACGACCTCACAGTCTGTCAAAGAATGCTGTTTTTTTTTGTTTTGTTTTGTTTTCCAGGAAAACAAAATTAGGAGGTCTGTCCATAAAGTATCGTACCTTTTTATTTTTTTTTTTTAAACTATGGATTTGATTCATATGTTTTCACGTCAGACATGCTTGAACCCTTGTGCACATGCGTGAGTTTTTCCACACCTGTCGGTGACGTCATTCGCCTGTGAGCATGCCTTGTGGAAGGAGTGGTCCCGCCAACGTCGTCGGGTTTTCATTGTCTGGAAATGGCGGAATGATTTGGGGGTTTTTTTCCATCAGAATTTTTTCAGAAGCTGTTAGAGACTGGCACCTGAAAACCATTCGAAAAATTTATCTGGCTTTCGGTGAAAATTTTACGGGCTTTCTTAATTCTTTCTTAATTTCTTAATTCTGAAATTGCCACCTGATTTTGTGAAAGCACACATTCTGTCACATTCTCACATTCTGTCAGTTTGTTGCTAAGGCAGAACTATGGAACTGATTGCAGAATGACATTGTGTTTGGTGAGCATGTTTTAACAGTGAAGGATTTGAGTGTAAAAACTTGGTACATTTGTGTGTGAATGGTTCTGCTCAAGTGGAACAAAACATGGTACCTGCATGAGGACAGTTCATGCTGTGAAGCTAGAAGCTCATGTAAGGGTCAGCTGGTGGAGGAGCCTGAACAAGGCTGTTAATTTGGGTCATTACATGTCATGTGGTTTGCAGACAGAAAAACAAATCAGCACATAAATACATGGACTCCAGCTCTAAATAAACATTGCACCAATGTGTGTGTGTGTGTGTGTGTGTGTGTGTGTGTGTGTGTGTGTGTGTGTGTGTGTGTGTGTGTGTGTGTGTGTGTACACGCTGCTCTGTAAATTCAGTGGTGATGCACTGAGGTACGCAGACGACACCTGTAGTCTGTCATTGCAGCAGTGCTTTGTGGTACAATAAACGTGCACGCTGTCAGGTGCTTGTTTTTCTGCACTATGCTGTCCTCTGACACAGGAGACACCATCAGTGCACTCTGACCTTATGGGCCAAGTTTAAAAAACAGTACAGGCAGCAGTTTCCGTTCAGAGATAAACACAAAGAGAACAGAATAGGAGAGATCACATGAAAAGAACAAAAAGACAAAAAAAAAAAAAACGTGACAACAAAAGTTATAATCAGACAACCCCAAAGGAGGACAAGGAAGAGAAAAAAGTGCAGAAAAAGTGATCGTGAGACAGAAGGAGACAAGACAGTAACACAGGAAAAGAAGACTGGAATAGAATAAATTAAGAGGAAAGAGACAAGAAGTGATGAATGAAAAGAACACAAGGAAAAAAAGAAACAGAATGAAAAGATCGCCACAAAAAATGCAAAATCTGACCAAATTTACCAAATTTTTGAGTTAAAATATTGAGCTGTGTTTAATATAAGACACAAAAATAAACAAGTAAATTTAAATAGATATAAAGACTTGTTTTTTGAGAAATACATCTTAAAAATCTATGAAGTGAAAGTGTCTTTGACACATTTTTGAGTCATATCCAGTGGTGGGTACAGTTCGGCTAATCCACTAACCGCTGAATATCAAAAGATTATGTTTTCATTATCAGATTAGCTTTTCAGATAACTTTGAAAAACCATTATACGTTCAGAGCGCACGATTTATGTTCTGCACACTATACGGCCTGATGCTCTGATGCGATCTGACTGCTCACATTGTATGTTCAAAAAACCACACGTCGGACTCGGTTTTCCAGAAGCAAAACCTAACAGAAGCTTTTTTTTTTTCAAACTTTATTTACATTTCTTATTTTTTACAAAACTCCTCGATGGGAGACATCAAAGTTTTAACAAAAAAACAAACAAACAAACAAATAAAAAAATACAACAAGTTTACTGAGTTGGGGGGGGGGTGGGGGCAGAAGCTGCTCTCCCAAAGAGATGATCAATGTTTATGCTCTCTGCCATTCCGCATCGGGTGTTTGCACATGCACAGTGTGAGAGGTTGGACTCTTGTAGCACTTCAGCAGCGGGATACACCTCACGACAGCCGACCAGAATATCAAACAGGTTTGATTTCATCCGACCATACGATTGCGATCAGGAGGTGGTCGTGAGAGGTTAAAGCAGCTCGTTACTCCATGTATACTACATGATTCAGGACGTGCGATTTAAGCTGAAACTCGGCGCGATCCAAAAAATTCTCGCACGAGTGAAAAATCGGCTGAAAAAAGGGCCAAAACCTCGCACAGTATAAGCCCAACTTAAGTACTGAGCGTCTGGGCACCAGTAGTTGGCGTGTTCTGTTTATTTTGACACCGGTTATCTAATTACAACATGGCTTTTTTTTTTTTGAAAATGCTTTTTTTTTTTCTTTACAAATAAAAATGGCATATTTTACAAAAGTACATTTACCTGTAAACCACCAACACACGACACACCTCACATTAACATGCTGGTTTACATTATTCAACCAATCCTAGTGTTAGCGGGAGGCACATTTTACACATAATCCCTTTGGCATCTGTCTGTGTTTGTTACAAAACTTCAGATGGAGTTATTCTGTCAGTATTAATTTTATTTATAACCCAAACCATAAGTCAGCACTACTTTATTTTCCAAGACCTCCGCCTCACGGCACCGGTGTTATTGAGTAGAGAGTTGTGCTTCGCTACTCCTCTCAACTTCTTCGCTGCTGGAAGCTATGCAATAAACAGGAGCTTCCAGCAGTGGGCAGGGTGCACAAAGACAGAAATGCTGACTCATTGTTTGGGTCTGTCGTCACCTTTGATGCTACCAGAAGCGATTGTAGTGCTAAAACTCAAAATCAGCTTGTTAGTAGTTGCAAGTGTTACCGGAGACAATATTGGAAGTTATTGGTTATCTGTAGCTTCACAAAGTTTTGGGTGGTTTATCGGTTTAGCTTTATAAAAGATAACTTTTCAGTTAGCTGATTATCTGTTATTGAAGCTAATTTTTTGGTTAGCTATGCCCACCACTGGTCACCAAGCAAGATTTTTTTTGACTCACCACAGGATTTTTAACCTGCTGTCTTATTTGTAAAAGATGCAACACTTCTGGATACTAGTAAAATAAATCTCTTAGGGTTCATTTAACAGACTATTTAAATTTAATGTTTTTACCCGATTGCCATCGGGTATTGTGAAGACTTTGCATCTGTCCATCCATTTGCCCGTCTGTGCGCAGTATGAGTCCAGTCCTATTACTGCCAGAGTCTTCAACTTCACAGGGAACCTTCTTGGGACACAGACCTTGGACAAATTCAAAGATGGCTAACCTTGACCTATTTTAAGAGGTTAAAAAGTCACGTTTCATTCTGTTCTGTTCTTTTTTTTTTTTTTTTTTTTTTGAGGAGCGAGGGTTATTTCCTGTTAATTATGTATTTTTAATGTTAATTTACTGTTGTAATGTATTTAAAAATTGTTTAGGTTCTTGTTATCATTTACACACTATTATTATTGTTATTATTATTATTATTATTATTGTTATTATTTTATTTTAACCTTCTATTTTGTCATTGATTTTTAAATGGACCACAGTGGAAATAACTGTTTTCACTTTCTTGTGTCATCCATGTATTTTTAACGTATTCACAATTATATTATGTACTTACATTGAACTTATTAAATAAAATCAGTCAGCGCACTCACACTTTTAATGTAGTTAGCAACATCCATTGTTCAATGTTGTTAGCTAATATCTGTAGGTTCTCCAAAAATGTTTGTCCTATCAGCATTCCATTTTGGTGACATTCATCCTTGACCCATAATATATAAGCATACAGATTCTCTGTGATCAACACACACACACACACACAGTGTTTTGTCATTCCCACATTCTGCCACAAGTAGGTATTTCAAATTTTAGACAGGCGGAAAAAAATATGGTGGCGGAAGTAATCTAACACTGCAGTTTTCATTCAGGGTAATGGCAACATGAGACTTAACTAAACTGACTAAACCAACTGAACTACAAAAATACAATAAATCATTAACACTACTAGATGGCAAATTTCCAATTTGCCTGGGTGTAATTGGAAGCAAACTCAAAAGACTCAAAAACCACAGATAATGGACTTCAATTTTAGATGTTGTATTAAACAGAAGTCTTTCCTGGACAGCAAGTTGCTAACTCAGCCTGGAGGCTGACCAACTCCGTCCCCCGCCTGCCTTTTTCCCCCCTGTCCTCCCGCTACACCCCCAGACGGGTGGTGCCATCACCCTCAGCATGAATCAGTAAAGTTATGTGTTTGCATGAAACATGTTGCATTTAACATTTGACATTTATGTGCGGTGTGCTGCTCGCATTGTTATATAAATATAAACATTATGTGTAAAAGTAAAACTGTTTGTCTGTGTGGCCTGATAAGCAGATGAACAGTATGCCCCATGGCGTTCCAGAGGAAATTTTTCTCTCAAAAATTCTTGAAAGGATAGTTGTAAAACAGCTAACTGATCATCTGCAGAGGAATGGTCTATTTGAAGAGTTTCAGTCAGGTTTTAGAATTCATCATAGTACAGAAACAGCATTAGTGAAGGTTACAAATGATCTTCTTATGGCCTCGGACAGTGGACTCATCTCTGTGCTTGTTCTGTTAGACCTCAGTGCTGCTTTTGATACTGTTGACCATAAAATTTTATTACAGAGATTAGAGCATGCCATAGGTATTAAAGGCACTGCGCTGCGGTGGTTTGAATCAGCTTTATCTATCCATGAAGCCAGAGGACACACACCAATTAGCTAAACTGCAGGATTGTCTTACAGACATAAAGACATGGATGACCTCTAATTTCCTGCTTTTAAACTCAGATAAAACTGAAGTTATTGTACTTGGCCCCACAAATCTTAGAAACATGGTGTCTAACCAGATCCTTACTGTGGATGGCATTACCCTGACCTCTAGTAATACTGTGAGAAATCTTGGAGTCATTTTTGATCAGGATATGTCATTCAAAGCGCATATTAAACAAATATGTAGGACTGCTTTTTTGCATTTACGCAATATCTCTAAAATCAGAAAGGTCTTGTCTCAGAGTGATGCTGAAAAACTAATTCATGCATTTATTTCCTCTAGGCTGGACTATTGTAATTCATTATTATCAGGTTGTCCTAAAAGTTCCCTAAAAAGCCTTCAGTTAATTCAAAATGCTGCAGCTAGAGTACTGACGGGGACTAGAAGGAGAGAGCATATCTCACCCATATTGGCCTCTCTTCATTGGCTTCCTGTTAATTCTAGAATAGAATTTAAAATTCTTCTTCTTACTTATAAGGTTTTGAATAATCAGGTCCCATCTTATCTTAGGGACCTCGTAGTACCATATCACCCCAATAGAGCGCTTCGCTCTCAGACTGCAGGCTTACTTGTAGTTCCTAGGGTTTGTAAGAGTAGAATGGGAGGCAGAGCCTTCAGCTTTCAGGCTCCTCTCCTGTGGAACCAGCTCCCAATTCAGATCAGGGAGACAGACACCCTCTCTACTTTTAAGATTAGGCTTAAAACTTTCCTTTTTGCTAAAGCTTATAGTTAGGGCTGGATCAGGTGACCCTGAACCATCCCTTAGTTATGCTGCTATAGACGTAGACTGCTGGGGGGTTCCCATGATGCACTGTTTCTTTCTCTTTTTGCTCTGTATGCACCACTCTGCATTTAATCATTAGTGATCGATCTCTGCTCCCCTCCACAGCATGTCTTTTTCCTGGTTCTCTCCCTCAGCCCCAACCAGTCCCAGCAGAGGACTGCCCCTCCCTGGGCCTGGTTCTGCTGGAGGTTTCTTCCTGTTAAAAGGGAGTTTTTCCTTCCCACTGTAGCCAAGTGCTTGCTCACAGGGGGTCGTTTTTGACCGTTGGGGTTTTACATAATTATTGTATGGCCTTGCCTTACAATATAAAGCGCCTTGGGGCAACTGTTTGTTGTGATTTGGCGCTATATAAAAAAATTGATTGATTGATTGATTGATTGATATTATTATTATCATTATAAGGAGATTTGAAGGTATTAGCAAGTTATATTATGATTTATATCACAGACAAATTAGCCATGAAACATAATATCCAACAACACTGTTAAACTAACATGAACCACAATAACAACATTTAAAACCCAAAAACCCTGAACTCCCATGGTGCATTGCATCACAACATCCATTGTTTACTGGTTAGATAAAACTGTTAATTTCGCCAAAAATATTTGTCCTATCAGCTTTCTGTTTTCACAACATTCATCCTTGACCCAAAACACATAATGGCAAATATCAGCTGTCTTTGTTTTTTGCATGATCGAAGCCATAAACACACACACACTTTGCACTGGGATACAAATTAAACAACTGTAAATTATAAAGAAATCAGTGCTTATACAGCTGAAGGTATTTTAGCATTGTGTTATATTTAAGACTTATTCTTAAATATCTTATTCTTAAATCTTACTGAAATTCTACTAACGTGATTGTGTCTTACATTAAGTGAAGATTCGATTTTTAACTCCAAATTAGGCAAATTTTTCACTACAAATTAGACAAAGATTTTGTTTTTGTTTTTTTACAGAGTAATAAAATAAATCTAAAGCAGGCCAGGAAAAAGAATTAAATGACATCATGGGATGTAAACAGCACAGAAGAAAATAAAATCGACAGAAAATAGACAACAATAAAGCATGAAATGAAACACAACACAAAGACAGAAAACAGAACAGAATAAAAAGACCTGAAAATGACAGGAGAGAAAGTATGAGGAAAAACAGGAGAAAATGTAAAGAGGATAGAAGAGAACAAAAGACGAGAGGGAAAAAACTTCATAGAGGAGAATTTAGAGTAAGATAAAACTCAAGAGAACAATAAACGGACAGACGTGGACAGGACAGTCCCCTGGAAGTGCACAATAACACAGAATGAGACTGCAGAGTCAGACAGAGGACAGCAGCTCGTGACGGCTGACAACTAAAAATTCATATCCTGTCTGTCTGTGATTCCTATAAAAGGTGCCGTTGTGTGTGAAGGCACGCACACGCGCGCGCGCACACACACACACACACACACACATCTGGCTCACCTGGAGGTGGTGGGTGGGAGTGGGAGGATGGGGTCTGTGTTTAGCTGTGGGCCCTGCAGACAGGGCGATCAAAGGCTCCTCAGTCTTTGTCTGCTAACGTTGAATAGACAATAGTAAAGAGGGTCTGCTTTGATTTCGGCTCACTTTTATTGATCACAGAGGTGCGGGGATTGAAATATGAGACACAACCCTGAACTGGATTCTTCTTAGCTATTGATTATATCCAGAACAGACGGCATTTCACCAAGATGATTTTATCTTATCCTCTTTTCTTCTTTTTTTATAAACCATAAAAACTGTCTAACTCATCGCATGTCGTTCAGGTGAAGCGTGTAAAACATCATGTACCCACCGCTCTTATTTTACCAAACAAAGCCTCATCTTTCTTACGTCTAATTTTTAAAACTACTTCTTAGAGCTGACAGACAAAACTTATCTGAGATTTACTGACAGCAAACCCTCCTCCTCCTCCTTCTCCAATCATTTGGAGGACACTGTATTTCCTTAATTTTGAACATGGTTTGAACATAGTGCAACTTGCTTCTGACGGATTGTTTGTTGCTGTGACGGCACTCTGAATTTCACACGGTTGTATACGCTTCTTTTATTTCTGTTTATCACTCTTCTGGTTATTAATTGTATCTACTCTGAACGTTATTTAACAACAGTCCTGTTGTGAATCGCTAGCAGTTAGCATTCACTAGCAGTTAGCATTCACTAGCAGTTAGCATTCGCTAGTGGTTAGCATTCGCTAGCTAGGTCGACACCTCCCCTCTCCATTGTGACTTTTTATAGCTGTTTCTTTTCTACCCTTTTAATACTTCTGTTCGTTTTTCAAGTTGAACTGCTGTGAATTTTAAGTAATTTTTACTCCTGTGTAAAATCTTAGGAGCAGCTAGCATTTTCACTAGCGGTTAGCTTGCGTTAGCTATTTCTGACTCTTCTCATTTTTTCATTTCACTTTTTACACTCCTGTTAGTTAATTAACTGTTTAGTGTATTTTATAACTGCTGCTTTTTTACCTGTTTAATACTTCTGTTAGTTTTTCAGTGTAACTGCTGTGAATTTTAATTCATTTATCTGCGTCTGTGTGAGCCTTAGGAATGGTTAGCTTATCCATTATTGGTTAGCTCGTGTTTGCTTAGCTACATTTTTGAATTTCTTAGTGCACAAAGTACACTACTTATTATAATTTACACCCTCCGTAAATCCTGCGTGATGTTGGAAGAAAGGGTAGCTCTCTTAGAGAGCCGTATCCATAAGTTAGAGCAGCTTCTTAGCACAGTGGAGTTAGATGTTACGGGCACTCCAGAGGAGGTTAGTGTTGGGCCGGCTAGAGAGCCCATTAGCATCAGCTTAGAAACGCCGGCTGTGGAGGACAGCTTTCGGACTGTGGCTAGGCGGAGGAAGCCCCGTAGGGCTTGGTGCCCGGTTGTGGCACCCCGATCACACTCGCCAGTGCGAACTGTGAATCGGTTCTCCCCCTTGGATTTGCCAGATGTGAATTCTCTGAGCGCATGAGTGACTTCCACTCCTGTCTCCAGGCCGAAACACCGGACTTTAGTGATAGGGGATTCTATCACCCGCAAAGTCAGGTTACAGACGCCGGCTGACGTTAAATGTATTCCTGGGACCAGAGCTCCCGACATTACATCTCATCTTAGGGTGTTGACACTGCAGAAGGGAAGACAGACGAAGGAACATGACATGAGATATAGTCACATAGTTATTCACGTTGGCACCAATGATATCAGGAAGAAGCACTCAGAGGTCACAAAAATGGACATAGAGAGGAATTGTGACCTTGCCAGAAAGATGTGTCTGCATCGATTAATAGTCTCTGGTCCCCTCCCCTCCCGGGGTACTGATGAGGCGTTTAGTAGGCTGACATCATTAAATAGTGGCTGGCGCAGTTTTGTAGACAGCAAGGCTTTAGCTTTATTGATAACTGGCCTTCGTTCTGGGGCCACCGTGGCTTGCTGATGCCGGACGGCCTCCACCCTACTGGGGAAGGCGCCGCCATCTTGTCTGCGAACATAGATAGAGCTCTACAGGGAGGGTAACATTAGGAATCTACAGCAGGCCACGGAGCAGGTGATTAGAGACCCTGCAAGGCTTATGACAAATGTGGGTGTGGAATCCATTAGCTTAGCGGGAAATTTAGTGCAGAAAATCCACTATGGTGATAGTGCAGTTTATTTGCCAGGGAGGGAATTTCAACAAGTTGAGACTGTGGCCTGCTTCCGTAGTCATGTCCATAAAAATCATAGAGGGATATGCTTTCCAAACTTAATACCCATTACTATATTGGATGATGTTGAAATTGAGGATGGCCCAGTGGTTGTTCCAATAATAGCAAAGAAGTGTCTGCTACCTACAACGTGCGTGGAATGTCTTAAACCCAAACCTACTTCTAGGCATCTTATATATGCTACTCTGGAACCACCACAAAACCCAAACAGTTCAACTGTCAACCCCACTGAGGTCCTTAGACTGGGTCTCATTAACATAAGATCACTGTCCTCAAAATCATTGTTGATCAATGATCTAATTATTGATCAACACTTAGATATGATTGGGTTATGTGAAACCTGGCTTTAAACCTACAGCTGTCCGCCCCTAAATGAGGCCTGCACACCAGCATATACATTTAGTCACGTCCCTCGTGATGCGAAGCAAGGCGGGGGTGTTGCTCTTATTTATAAATCTAGGTTTAGCTTATTAGCTGTTGGGGGTTACAAATATCACTCATTTGAGCATCTGATTCTCCTCTCTGCTCAGGATATTACACATTGCCAAGGTCAGAAGAATAAAATCAGTCGTATTACCTTGTCACTGTATATAGGCCTCCTGGCCCATATTCTGAATTCTTAGGTGAATTTGGTGCGTTCATCTCTAACTTGTCAACTAGTGTAGATAACATTCTGATCATTGGAGACTTTAACATTCATATAAATAAGCCTTCTGATCCCCTCTGCAAATCATTTATGGAAATTGTGGATGCATTAGGATTTCGGCAATGCATTCGGGATTCGACTCACATTAGTGGAAATACCCTGGATCTGGTTCTTGCATGTGGTATTGCTGTCACGAATATTGACATTATGCCTCTTACATCAGTGGTGTCTGATCACTCACTTATTAAGTTTACAGTTTCGCTGCCGTGTTTAGTGGAACAACAAACCTTATATATCTTTACGGCGATGCATCAACTCCTCAACTAAGACTGAACTCGAAGCTAGACTGCCTGATGTCTTAGCTTCACATTTGACAAATACCCAGTCAGTAGACAGACTTGTGGATAGTTTAAAGTCAGTGCTCAAAACTACACTCGACATGATTGCACCACCTGTGTTAAAACCGCGCTCCCCCAAATCACAGTCACCTTGGTTCAATGATTATCTGCGTGACCTCAAGCATAAAGCAAGAGGTCTAGAACGGAAATGGCGTCGTTCAAAATTAGAAGTATTTCACCTTGCGTGGCGTCATGCTATCTTAGACTATAAGCATGCATTATTGGCTACAAAGTGGACTTACTACTCTGACTTGATCAACAAAAACAAGCATAACTCAAAGTTCTTGTTCGACACGGTGGCAACACTTTTGCATGGACAACCACCTGTAGTTCGCTCTTCTTTTACAGCACAAGATTTCCTGGATTACTTTGAGAGAAAATAGAAGACATCAGGTTAAACATATCCCAGCATGCCTTAATCCAGCCACTACACCCTGCTATTGATGTGGGCGCCACTACTGAGGTATTACCTAGTTTTACAGAATTTGACAGTATCTCACTAGGCATGTTGACAAAGCTCGTAATGTCAACAAAAAGCACAACCTGTTTATTTGATCCTATACCAACCTATACCAACCTTGCCAGCTTGACATACACTCCAACCACACACACACACACCACACACACACACACACACACACACACACACACACACACACACACACACACACACACACACACACACACACACATCTTCAACCGCTTATCCAAGATTGGGTGGCAGGGGCTGGAGCCTATCACAGCAGTCATAGGGCATTAGGCGAGGTACACCCTGGACAGGACGCCAGTCTGTCGCAGGGCTAAATATTGACAGACAAACACAATCACATCTGCACGCACATCTACGGACAATTTTTAAAGTTTCCAATCCACCTAAACTGCATATCTTTGGATGTGGGAGGAAGCCGGAGCACCCGGAGGAAACCCAAGCAAACATGATGAGAACATGCAAACGCCACACAGAAAGGCCACAGCTGGAAATCGATCCCATGGCCTTCTTGCTGTGAGACAACAGTGCTAACCACTAATCCACCGTGCTGCCCCACTCCAACCTCAGCCTTAACTCAAAAGGTAATTAACAGATTTCAATGAAATTTGGTGAGCAGATAGATAATGCTCTGGGAAGTAAGTGATTCAATTTTGGATGTGGTCCAGAATATACTCTGGAACTGAGATCCAGAAACATGTTTAGCACATAGCAGCATTTAACTCAAAAAGTTGTGAGGGGACGGACATGAAATTTGCAAGCAGATGGATAATGTCATATAAATAATATATTTTAGATCCGGATGAAAAAAAAATGTTTTAAGCATGTGGCCTTGGCGGAGGTATGCACTTTCTGTGCTCAGTCACAAAATCAGACGTCGAGGCACCTGTTCTTGTGCTGATTGGTGCCTAGCAGCGTGCAGATGGACGCTGCCATGGTGCTGCTCAGAGATGGGGGGTGGCAGTGGGGGGGAGCTCGGCATTGAACTCAGCCACATGTAAGAGCTGCTTCGGGTGTCGTCACGCGTCTCCAGTTGAGGGGGGTCTCCAGTTGAAAACTCAAGGTCGGTTTTGACTCCTGTGCTGCTGCACGTTAACAGTTTTATGGCTGAGGCAGAGAACATCATGTTGGGCAATGAAGTGATACAGATGCTTTTTTTGGTACGTTGACATGCACCCCTGCTAAGTCGTAACAATGTGTTCTCGATGCTACACAGTGGGCATGAACTGCAACACATTAACAAGCAATCTTGAGTTGGAGGTTGTTTTGTTTTTTAAATGGCAAACAAATCAGCTCTTCTTGGGATCAAGGTCAAAGATCACACACCAGTGCACAGCTACACGAGGCTGGACTATTGTTACATCAGTAGTACAGAGAAAACCCACACCTGTGACAGTATGACAGACATACCATCAGAATTCGCCAGTCTGATAAATGGGTGTGCTATGTGCAAGCTGATGTTCGGCAGACAGCAGTTGGTGCTGTATTTTTGCAGCGTTAATTAGACAGCAAGTCTTCTTCCTCTATCGACTGCTCCCATTAGTGGTCGCCACAATCAATCGTTTCCATCTCACCCTGTCTTCTGTATCTTCCTGCCACACCAACCACCTGCATGTCCTCCTTCACCACATCTATAAACCTTCTCTTTGTCCTCCCTCTTTTCCTCCTCCCTGGTTGCTCCATTCTCAGCATCCTTCTCCATATATACCCTGGTCACTCCTCTGCACATCCAAACCATCATAATTTCGCCTTTCTGACTCCAAACCGACCCACCTGACCTGTCCCTCTGATATGTTTATTCCTAATCCTGTCCATTCTCATCACTCCTAGAGAGAATCTCAACATTTTCAGCTCTGCCACCTCCAGCTCTGCCTCCTGTGTTTTTGTTAGTACCACTGTCTCTAAGCCATACAACATAGCTGGTCTCACTACTGTCTTGTAAACTCACAGATCCTCACCTGTTTTCTAAGTGTAGCTTCTACTACTCTTTCCCATAACTTCATACTGTGACTGATCAGCTTAATGCCTCTGTAGTTACTGCGCCTCTACACATCACCCTTATTCTTAAAAAAGGAACCAGCACACTTCGTCTCCACTCCTCAGGCATCCTCTCACTTAACAAAATTTTATTAAACACTCTGGTTAGAAACTCCACTGCCATGTCATCTAAACATTCCCATGCTTACACTGGAATGTCATCTGGACCAACTGCCTTTCTGTTCTTCATCCTCTTCATAGCTGCCCTCACTTCATCCTTATTCATTTCTTGCACTTCCTGATGTACTCTCTCCACATCATACAGCCTTTTCTTTCTCTCTCATTTTCTTCATTCATCAACACTTCAAAATATTCCCTCCACCTTCTCAACACACTCTCCACACTTGTCAGCACATTACCATCTGTATTCTTTATGACCCTGACCTACTGCAGATCCTTTCCAGCTCTGTCCCTTTGTCTGGCCAATTGTTACAAGTCCTTTTCTCCTTTCTTCCAGTTCTGGTTCATGTACAGCTCACTATATGCCTTTTCCTTAGCTTTTGCCACTTCTCTTTTAGCCTTACTCCACATCTCCTTGTACTCTTGTCTACATTCTTCATCTCTGAGACTATTCCAATTCTTTTTCACCAACCTCTTTCTCCTTATACACTCAACAAAAATATAAACGCAACACTTTTGGTTTTGCTCCCATTTTGTATGAGATGAACTCAAAGATCTAAAACTTTTTCCACATACACAATATCACCATTTCCCTCAAATATTGTTCACAAACCAGTCTAAATCTGTGCTAGTGAGCACTTCTTCTTTGCTGAGATAATCCATCCCACCTCACAGGTGTGCCATATCAAGATGCTGATTAGACACCATGATTAGTGCACAGGTGTGCCTTAGGAGCGCCTTGGGGCAACTGTTTGTTGTGATTTGGCGCTATATAAGAAAAAAGTTGATTGATTGATTGATTAGACTGCCCACAATAAAAGGCCACTCTGAAAGGTGCAGTTTTATCACACAGCACAATGCCACAGATGTCGCAAGATTTGAGGGAGCGTGCAATTGTCATGCTGACAGCAGGAATGTCAACCAGAGCTGTTGCTTGTGTATTGAATGTTCATTTCTCTACCATAAACCGTCTCCAAAGGCGTTTCAGAGAATTTGGCAGTACATCCAACCAGCCTCACAACCGCAGACCACGTGTAACCACACCAGCCCAGGACCTCCACATCCAGCATGTTCACCTCCAAGATCGTCTGAGACCAGCCACTCGGACAGCTGCTGAAACAATCGGTTTGCATAACCAAAGAATTTCTGCACAAACTGTCAGAAACCGTCTCAGGGAAGCTCATCTGCATGCTCGTCATCCTCATTGGGGTCTCGACCTGACTCCAGTTCATAGTCGCAACTTCGCACAGCCATTGAAGAGGAGTGGACCAACATTCCAGGCGGAGGAAGGAGGAAGACGTTGCATCAGAATTTTGGCTCTCTGTTGGGACTGTTTACACAGAGACTGCTACCTGCTGCTTTGGACTTTGAACTAACAGTCTTTTTCAAGACTTTTTTACCTTTTTACTTTTTTTTTTTTAACTTTTTTACTGTGCTCCAACGCCTAAGGAAGACCTCTAACGGTCGAAACATCGCGACGGAGCACTTTTATCAGCTAACTTTCATCAGCGTTGGCAAGCTAACTAGCTTGCTAACGCTTTCATTTTTATTTTTTTTTAGCACTGTTGTCGTGCGTTACCTGTGCTGCTCCACAGCGTGTTTAGTCGATTTTTATTTTATTTTAGCACCGTTGTCGTGCGTTCGCTGTTGTCGTGCATTACCTGTGCTGCTTCATGGCCTGTCTGGTGCCTTAATTAAGGCACTCCTTCTGCTGAATCACCTCTAAATTATTTACACATTATTCACTTCGTGTGTTTTTAGGAATCCGCTAGGTTGCGTAGCTACTAGCTCTTAGCCGATTTAGCATGGTGGCTTCTCCTGTCTCTCCCGTACTTTTCTGCTCTGGGTGTGAAATGTTTAGTTATTCCTCGGCCTCCTTTAGCAGTAACGGTACTTGTAATAAGTGCAGCTTATTCGTAGCTTTGGAGGCCAGGCTGGGCGAATTGGAGACTCGGCTCCGCACCGTGGAAAATTCTACAGCTAGCCAGGCCCCTGTAGTCGGTGCGGACCAAGGTAGCTTAGCCGCCGTTAGTTCCCCCCTGGCAGATCCCGGGCAGTCGGGAAAGCAGGCTGACTGGGTGACTGTGAGGAGGAAGCGTAGCCCTAAACAGAAGCCCCGTGTACACCGTCAACCCGTTCACATCTCTAACCATTTTTCCCCACTCGACGATACACTCGCCGAGGATCAAACTCTGGTTATTGGCGACTCTGTTTTGAGAAATGTGAAGTTAGCGACACCAGCAACCATTGTCAATTGTCTTCCGGGGGCCAGAGCAGGCGACATCGAAGGACATTTGAAATTGCTGGCTAAGGCTAAGCGTAAATTTGGTAAGATTGTAATTCACGTCGGCAGTAATGACACTCGGTTACGCCAATCGGAGGTCACTAAAATTAACATTAAATCGGTGTGTAACTTTGCAAAAACAATGTCGGACTCTGTTGTTTTCTCTGGGCCCCTCCCCAATCAGACCGGGAGTGACATGTTTAGCCGCATGTTCTCCTTGAATTGCTGGCTGTCTGAGTGGTGTCCAAAAAATGAGGTTGGCTTCATAGATAATTGGCAAAGCTTCTGGGGAAAACCTGGTCTTGTTAGGAGAGACGGCATCCATCCCACTTTGGATGGAGCAGCTCTCATTTCTAGAAATCTGGCCAATTTTCTTGGATCCTCCAAACTGTGACTGTCCAGCGTTGGGACCAGGAGGCAGAGCTGTGGTCTTATACACCTCTCTGCAGCTTCTCTCCCCCTGCCATCCCCTCATTACCCCATCCCCGTAGAGACGGTGCCTGCTCCCAGACCACCAATAACCAGCAAAAATCTATTTAAGCATAAAAATTCAAAAAGAAAAAATAATATAGCACCTTCAACTGCACCACAGACTAAAACAGTTAAATGTGGTCTATTAAACATTAGGTCTCTCTCTTCTAAGTCCCTGTTGGTAAATGATATAATAATTGATCAACGTATTGATTTATTCTGCCTAACAGAAACCTGGTTACAGCAGGATGAATATGTTAGTTTAAATGAGTCAACACCCCCGAGTCACACTAACTGTCAGAATGCTCGTAGCACGGGCCGGGGTGGAGGATTAGCAGCAATCTTCCATTCCAGCTTATTAATTAATCAAAAACCTAGACAGAGCTTTAATTCATTTGAAAGCTTGTCTCTTAGTCTTGTCCATCCAAATTGGAAGTCCCAAAAACCAGTTTTATTTGTTATTATCTATCGTCCACCTGGTCGTTACTGTGAGTTTCTCTGTGAATTTTCAGACCTTTTGTCTGACTTAGTGCTTAGCTCAGATAAGATAATTATAGTGGGCGATTTTAACATCCACACAGATGCTGAGAATGACAGCCTCAACACTGCATTTAATCTATTATTAGACTCTACTGGCTTTGCTCAAAAAGTAAATGAGTCCACCCACCACTTTAATCATATCTTAGATCTTGTTCTGACTTATGGTATGGAAATAGAAGACTTAACAGTATTCCCTGAAAACTCCCTTCTGTCTGATCATTTTTTAATAACATTTACATTTACCCTGATGGACTACCCTGCAGTGGGGAATACGTTTCATTACACTAGAAGTCTTTCAGAAAGCGCTGTAACTAGGTTTAAGGATATGATTCCTTCTTTATGTTCTCTAATGTCATATACCAACACAGAGCAGAGTAGCTACCTAAACTCTGTAAGGGAGTTAGAGTATCTCGTCAATAGTTTTACATCCTCATTGAAGACAACTTTGGATGCTGTAGCTCCTCTGAAAAAGAAAGCTTTAAATCAGAAGTGTCTGACTCCGTGGTATAACTCACAAACTCGTAGCTTAAAGCAGATAACCCGTAAGTTGGAGAGGAAATGGCGTCTCACTAATTTAGAAGATCTTCACTTAGCCTGGAAAAAGAGTTTGTTGCTCTATAAAAAAGCCCTCCGTAAAGCTAGGACATCTTTCTACTCATCACTAATTGAAGAAAATAAGAACAACCCCAGGTTTCTTTTCAGCACTGTAGCCAGGCTGAGAAAGAGTCAGAGCTCTATTGAGCTGAGTATTCCATTAACTTTAACTAGTAATGACTTCATGACTTTCTTTGCTAACAAAATTTTGACTATTAGAGAAAAAATTACTCATAACCATCCCAAAGATGTATCGTTATCTTTGGCTGCTTTCAGTGATGCCGGTATTTGGTTAGACTCTTTCTCTCTGATTGTTCTGTCTGAGTTATTTTCATTAGTTACTTCATCCAAACCATCAACATGTTTATTAGACCCCATTCCTGCCAGGCTGCTCAAGGAAGTCCTACCATTATTTAATGCTTCAATCTTAAATATGATCAATCTATCTTTGTTAGTTGGCTATGTACCACAGGCTTTTAAGGTGGCAGTAATTAAACCATTACTTAAAAAGCCATCACTTGACCCAGCTATCTTAGCTAATTATAGGCCAATCTCCAACCTTCCTTTTCTCTCAAAGATTCTTGAGAGGGTAGTTGTAAAACAGCTAACTGATCACCTGCAGAGGAATGGTCTATTTGAAGAGTTTCAGTCAGGTTTTAGAATTCATCATAGTACAGAAACAGCATTAGTGAAGGTTACAAATGATCTTCTTATGGCTTCGGACAGTGGACTTATCTCTGTGCTTGTTCTGTTGGACCTCAGTGCTGCTTTTGATACTGTTGACCATAAAATTTTATTACAGAGATTAGAGCATGTCATAGGTATTAAAGGCACTGCGCTGCGGTGGTTTGAATCATATTTGTCTAATAGATTACAGTTTGTTCATGTAAATGGGGAATCTTCTTCACAGACTAAAGTTAATTATGGAGTTCCACAAGGTTCTGTGCTAGGACCAATTTTATTCACTTTATACATGCTTCCCTTAGGCAGTATTATTAGACGGTATTGCTTAAATTTTCATTGTTACGCAGATGATACCCAGCTTTATCTATCCATGAAGCCAGAGGATACACACCAATTAGCTAAACTGCAGGATTGTCTTACAGACATAAAGACATGGATGACCTCTAATTTCCTGCTTTTAAACTCAGATAAAACTGAAGTTATTGTACTTGGCCCCACAAATCTTAGAAGCATGGTGTCTAACCAGATCTTTACTCTGGATGGCATTTCCCTGACCTCTAGTAATACTGTGAGAAATCTTGGAGTCATTTTTGATCAGGATATGTCATTCAAAGCGCATATTAAACAAATATGTAGGACTGCCTTTTTGCATTTACGCAATATCTCTAAAATCAGAAAGGTCTTGTCTCAGAGTGATGCTGAAAAACTAATTCATGCATTTATTTCCTCTAGGCTGGACTATTGTAATTCATTATTATCAGGTTGTCCTAAAAGTTCCCTAAAAAGCCTTCAGTTGGTTCAGAATGCTGCAGCTAGAGTACTGACGGGGACTAGCAGGAGAGAGCATATCTCACCCGTGTTGGCCTCTCTTCATTGGCTTCCTGTTAATTCTAGAATAGAATTTAAAATTCTTCTTCTTACTTATAAGGTTTTGAATAATCAGGTCCCATCTTATCTTAGGGACCTCGTAGTACCATATTACCCCATTAGAGCGCTTCGCTCTCAGACTGCAGGCTTACTTGTAGTTCCTAGGGTTTGTAAGAGTAGAATGGGAGGCAGAGCCTTCAGCTTTCAGGCTCCTCTCCTGTGGAACCAGCTCCCAATTCAGATCAGGGAGACAGATACCCTCTCTACTTTTAAGATTAGGCTTAAAACTTTCCTTTTCGCTAAGGCTTATAGTTAGGGCTGGATCAGGTGACCCTGGACCATCCCTTGGTTATGCTGCTTTAGACGTAGACTGTGGGGGGGTTCCCATGATGCACTGTTTCTTTCTCTTTTTGCTCCGTATGCAACACTCTGCATTTAATCATTAGTGATCGATCTCTGCCCCCCTCCACAGCATGTCTTTTTCCTGGTTCTTTCCCTCAGCCCCAACCAGTCTCAGCAGAAGACTGCCCCTCCCTGAGCCTGGTTCTGCTGGAGGTTTCTTCCTGTTAAAAGGGAGTTTTTCCTTCCCACTGTAGCCAAGTGCTTGCTCATAGGGGGTCGTTTTGACCGTTGGGGTTTTTCATAATTATTGTATGGCCTTGCCTTACAATATAGAGCACCTTGGGGCAACTGTTTGTTGTGATTTGGCGCTATATAAAAAAAAGTTGATTGATTGATTGATTGATTCCACAGGCCACAATTGACAACCTGATCAACTCTATGCGAAGGAGATGTGTTGCACTGCATGAGGCAAATGGTGGTCACACCAGATACTGACTGGTATCCCCCCCCCAATAAAACAAAACTGCACCTTTCAGAGTGGCCTTTTATTGTGGGCAGTCTAAGGCACACCTGTGCACTAATCATGGTGTCTAATCAGCATCTTGATATGGCACACCTGTGAGGTGGGATGGATTATCTCAGCAAAGGAGAAGTGCTCACTATCACAGATTTAGACTGGTTTGTGAACAATATTTGAGGGAAATGGTGATATTGTGTATGTGGAAAAAGTTTTAGATCTTTGAGTTCATCTTATACAAAATGGGAGCAAAACCAAAAGTGTTGCATTTATATTTTTGTTGAGTATACTTTCCTGAACAATGGGGAGGTGATGGTCTAGTGGGTAAAGCGTTAGGCTTGAGACCAGAAGATCCTCGGTTCAAATCCCAGCCTGACTGGAAAATCACTAAGGGCCCTTGGCCAAGGTCTTTAATCCCCTAGTTGCTCCTGGTGTGTAGTGAGCTTCTCATATGGCAGCACCCTCACATCAGGGTGAATGTGAGGCATTATTTGTAAAGTGCTTTGAGCGTCTGATGCAGATGGAAAAACGCTATATAAATACAGTCCATTTACCATTTGAACATCCTCATTCCACCACCAAGTCTCCTTGTCTTCCTTCCACTGTCAAGATGTCACACCCCAGTACCTGCCTAGCTGTCTCCCTCATCACATCTGTTTTTCCAGGCACACATTGAGTACTTTTCCAGTCGTCCAAAACTGTTTCCCCTCCATCCAGTGCCTGTCTCATCTGCTCACTGAATTTCACAGTCTTTCAACAGTCTTCCTCCTTCAGTTTCCACTATCTGATCCTTTGTTGAGCTCTCAATCTTTCCCTCTTCTTCACCTCTAAAGTCATCCTACAAACCACCATCCAGTGCTGTCTAGCTACACTCTCCCCTGCCACCATCTTATAGTCTCTAATGTCCTTTAGCTTGCATCTCCTACAAAGAATGTAGTCATTGTCGCCATTGAAGTCCACTCCTATCACCACTCTTTCATGTTGGGGTACACTATCTTCCACCTTATCTAACTCAATCTAGAAATCTTCTTATGCACTGATAATATTCATCATCACCCCTTCAATTTCCAACTTTACACTCATCACCCTCCAACACACTCTTAACATACTCTTCCTTTAAAATGACTCCAACATCCTTTTTCTTCCCATCTTCACTATGGTGCAACAACTTCATCCCATCGCCTATGCTCCTGCTCTTACTTCCCTTCCACTTGGTGTCTTGCACACACAATATGTCTGCCTTTCTCCTCTCCATCATGTCAGCCAGTTCGCTCCCTTTTCTGGTCATACAACCAACATTCAAAATTCCAACTCTCC
The DNA here is from genome assembly GCF_902500255.1 of Thalassophryne amazonica. Classification (NCBI taxonomy): domain Eukaryota; kingdom Metazoa; phylum Chordata; class Actinopteri; order Batrachoidiformes; family Batrachoididae; genus Thalassophryne; species Thalassophryne amazonica. The sequence continues at coordinate 63,701,074 of NC_047112.1, read as the reverse complement.
TCTTCTTCCCCTGTCTCTGGACATGTTCCCCTCCTCTTCTTCTTGTCCAGCAGTAGCCCAATTTCCGCTGGCATCCTGTTGGACAACGGCACTGGTCACAGTCATTGTTAACCCGGGCATTCCTAGGGTGAAATGGTTATCCTCAGATACTGTAGCATGGAGCGGATTAAAAGCCTACAACTCCCCCTGGATGGCTAACCAGTCCATCACAGGTTACTTTCAAAGACAATTTGAAAAGCGGACTCATGAGACCACAGCACACTTTTTCACTTTGCGTCTGTCCATTTCAAATGAGCTCGGGCCCAGAGAAGGCGGCGGCATGTCTGGATGTTGTTGATGTTTGGCTTTTGCTTTCCATGGTAGAGTTTTAACTTGCACTTGTAGATGTAGCGATGAACTGTGTTAACTGACAATGGTTTTCTGAAGTGTTCCTGAGCCCACGCGGTAAGATCCTGTACACAATGATTTCGGTTTTTAATGCAGTGCCGTCTGAGGGATCGAAGGTTACAAGCATTCCAATGTTGGTTTTTGGCCTTGCTGCTTACATGTAGAAAGTTCTCCAGATTCTCTGAATCTTCTGATTAGACTGTAGATGATGGAATCCCTAAATTCCTTGCAATTGAACGTTGAGAAATATTGTTCTTAAACTGTTGGACTACTGTTTCACGTAGTTGTTCACAAAGTGGTGATTGTCACCCCATCTTTGCTTGTGAATGGCTGAGCCTATTGGGGATGCTCCTTTTATACCCATCATAACACTCACAGTTAGTGTCCTCAGTTCCCAAATGCTTATTGAGTGTTGTTAGAAGGAAAGGTGATGTAACACAGTGGTAAAGATACCACTGTCCCAACTTTTTTGAAACGTGTTGCAGGCATCCATTTCAAAATGAGCAAATATTTGCACAAAAGCAATAAAGTTTATTAGTTTGAACATTAAATATCTTGTCTTTGTGGTGTACTCAATTAATTGAAGAGGATTTGCAAATCATTGTATTCTGTTTTTATTTACATTTTACACAACGTCCCAACTTCATTGGAATTGGGGTTGTACATTGGTAGCCCAATTCATATTCCACCAACTATCATTAGTAAATGGCTTGACTTTGTTATTACTGTGTGATACTATATTCATCATCTAATGTGTTGATTTTTTCCCCCAAAAACCTTGCTCTAAAAGGTCTACTTCCTTTCAGTTTTTCACAAAATGGACAAAATTGACTTTCTGTTGAATTCTACTGTAGTTATTATAAATTAACAAATATTCAGCAAAACCTTTATATGAAATTTGTACAACCTTTGTTGTGGGTGTGTCCTGTCTGTGCTTGTATGCATCTGTGTGTGTGTGTGTGTGTGTGTGTGTGTGTGTGTGTGTGTGCACGCCCCTGGTTCATGGCCGAGCCTGGTGTATGTGTATGCATGTTCATCTGCTGGCTGTAATCCATGTCGGTTTCTGTCATGTCTTTGCCGCATGTGTGTGGGTTCGTATCCGTGGTGTCTCTCTCCTGCATGTGTGTGTCATCTGTGTGATCTTCCTCTGTGTCCTACGATCCACGGTCCCAAAGTCATTGTGTATTTGCTCCTGTCTTGTCCTTATGTTTCCCACATTCACTGTTCTCCCGGTCCTTGTGAGTCTTGTGTCTTGGTACCTGTCTGCCCTGATTATTGTACATGTCACTCATTAGTTCTTTTTGCTTTTTTGCCACACCTGTTTGTCTGTTAGTTTTCCAGTTGTTTGATGAAGTTGTTCTGTGATCTCCTTGCTCTCACGTGTGATCACTGTTTTTGAAAATACACCATGTTACATTATTCCTATACTTTGTTTTCAGCCATCCAGTTTTGTCCGCTCCTCCGCATATCTTGTTTAATCTCCGCCCAGTGTTTATTGTTGTACACTTTTTGTATTCACATCGCCTGGTTTGTTTGGATTTTGTATGTTCACCTGAAGAATTAAAGCACCGTGGTTTTTTGCAAACACATTCCTCTGTGTCCTGTCTGCCTGCATCCTGGGGTTCTTTTCACTTTGTGTCTGTTGCAATCAACAACAACCTTCTTCCCAACAGAATCTCTGGTGGCCCATTTAATAGCCAGGTGGGTCAAAATTCTCAATCCTCTGGACAGAGACATGTAATACTTTAATACTTTTTTATCTCTCCTGTGTGGTCAGTTAAAAGAGAAAGGATTGTTGTTTTAATTTGTATTTCATTTGTGAACAGGTACATTACTATTGCTGGTTTGCACTAATATGCTCAACCATTGCAATATCCACCCCGCATGCGGCAGTGGTTAGAATAGTCGTACTGAAATCAAATTTAGCACAAACCATTTTCTCATCAAGATGAACAATTTTGTCCAGAAGCACCTTAAGAAAGTCACATTTTTATTTTTGGCATACTGTAGAGGACCACCCTAATTCACACTATTATTATTATCAGTATAAGTATTATTTTATTATTACTTAAATGAACCACAATGAAAATAAGTGGTTTCACTTTCTTGTGTCATCCATGTATTTTTAATATGTTTACAATTATATTATGTACTTACATTGAACTTACTAAATAAAATCACACACACACACACACACACACACTTTTAATATATTGATGATTTACCACCCCCTGCTGGATTGGCGTATGAGTCCAGAATGTAATTATCAATATCCATTGTCGTTAGACAATATCCATAGTTTCTCCAAAAATATTAGTCCTATCAACGTTCCATCCTTGACCAAAAATGCATGAGCATATCAAACAGAAAATATCAGCTTTCCCCAGTTTGTCCATGTTTGAAATTGCATGCACACACACTTATTTTTTATGCACCCACAAACAGAGACAGTGGCAGAAGATATCAAATGGACTATCCTTCTCACTCATGGTAATGGCAACATGACACTTTACTAAACTGACTAAACAAATTGAACTAGAAAAACACTATCAATCAATAACACTAACAACATTGTTAAACTAATATGAACCACAATAACATTTAAAAACCTTGACTCCCATGGTGCATTGCAGTTCAATGTCCATTGTTCACCATTGTTAGCTAATATCACTAATTTCTCCAAAAGACCTATCAACTTCCTGTTTTCACAGCATTCATGCTTGACCAAAGGATACCAAATGGCAAATGTCAGCTCTCCCCAGTTTCTCTGTGATCAAAGCCATGCACACACATATGCATGCATATACGGACACAAAGGCCACTTGGCTATCTTAATATACATTATTATTGGCGAGGGTGGAGGAATTGGGCACGGCACAAAAACGACCGTGGGAACAATGAAAGCCAGAAAAGCCACCCCTCTTTTCCAAAACATGCACACATACACAGCCCCCCACCCCACGGCCTCCATTCATTTCACGAATGCCTTAGTACCACCGGCAGCTGTGTTTAAATACCTCCTGAGACACAAACTGCATGGCCTAAATTTGAGACCAGCAATCAGTTTATTGTCCCGGGCTTTACCGTTATGAGGTGAGATGCAGAACTGCCTATGAGCTCAAGTTTGTGTGCGAGGGTTTAAATTTAACTTGGCCTGCAATAAAACCCCAGTCAGTTCTTACACCACGGTAATTAGAGAGAAACTGCAGCAATGCATAATGTTGCATGAGTTTTAACAGCAGTTCCATATGACAGCATGATTTAGAGAGCACCTTAAAGGGGGATTTTTTTTTTAAAGCTAATTCTCTATGCTTGCATGTTTTTATTTTGAAAACATAAATGTCAGAATATGTCCATAGGAGTCATTCTGGAGCAGCATGTGTGAGGACGTGAACATTTCTCTTGACATCTGTTTTTCTTTATTTTATGGGTAGAAAAAAGTCTGATTTGGGGGGGCAGCCGACGGGATGCCTTTATCTTTAAAAGCGAGTCTTTAGGGCCTGTTTAAGTTGAGCTGACAGATGTGGTTATTTGGGGACAGCTCATTGGCAACTTTATGGCCAGAGTGCTTATTTTACTGGAGCCAAGCACATGTGCGTGTGACAGAGAGGGAAATCCTTTCGGAAGTCTGGCATATGGTTGAAATATAGGAAGTTTAAGAGGACATGAAGCCGCCTCGTGCTGGTTACACATCCTAAAATAACCAAGTAATTCAAAAAATGATTTTTGGTGAAAAATAAGATGAAGTTTGACTGACTGGGGTCATCCAGAAGGTTGTGAGAAATAACAGAATTCAAGTTTTAATTTTTAAATGAGCAAATTTGCAAATTTTAAATGATCCATCACAAAATGAACAAGTGTTAAAGAGGACACATCGAAAAAAACTGCTTTTTATTCAATTTTTACATTTAAATACATGTGGGATTTCATCTTAAACGGCCTCAGGTCTGGTCTGGGTGCACCCACTCAACCATCCACTCAGACAGTCCAAATTATTTGTCTAAGTCAGGTGATAGGTTGACGTCTTCTTAGCCTTCTCGAGTTTCTGAATTCCTCAACACTAAGGCACCTGCATGTGTCACATGGTCAGAATGTTGGAAGTGGTTCTAATCACCTAGGTTTAAGATTTAACTGCTCATAAGCCATAAAGACATTCCAGTGGTACCCAAGGATTCTCTGAAGAGGCCTAGTACCAAAGACATGTAGTCATTGTCTTAGGTCACTGGTTAAGTCATACAGTAAGACAGGAAGCACCAAGACCCTAAAGACTTGGATGTTTATTCTCCTGCAAAGATACTGGCAAACACCTCTGTTCAATGATCTCATGACTTCACAAACTCTTCCCAGGCATCTCTCAATCTCAAAGGCCAAAGACCCAGAGTCATCAATGAATCTATCTACAAGCTCAACACTTTTCTTGTGCTGCATTTCACTTCAGTGATGGCTTAAGACTAGGAAGCCATCATTAGGAAGCCATAGGTCTACATCTTGATCCAGGACAATAGAAAACCCATGCATGTCATCCATGAAGTTCGACAGTATAAAGGCCCTGAGACTCATTGGCCGGACGGGTCACTTCTCCGTCACAGGTTACTTATCCAGCCGAGGTGAGTGCCCATTTACAAGTGAGTGTACTGGGACAACACAGAAGTTTTTTCTCCAAGGACACAGACAGCGTGACCAGGAATTAAATCCAGGTCTACATATTGGTAGTTCAAGTCCTTATCCAGTTAAGCAACCTGCTCTATCATGTACGGTGCACCTAGAAAGTATTCACAATGCTTCACTTTTTCCACAATTTATGTTACAACCTTATTCCAAAAAGGATGAAATTCATTTTTTTCCCTCAAAATTCTACACGCAATACTGTTGTGATTTAACAATGTCTGAACAAACCCAATTTGGAGGCAGTGATGAGACGGGAGGTGAGTTGCAAAAACCAAGGTGATTTAATGTTTCAACAGTGACAAACAGTCCAAACAAGTGACATGAAAGAACATGGGTAAAAAAAAAAAAGGTCAAACCAAACACAACAAAGCAATCTCATCATGGAGCATACACAAAAACTAAATACAGCAGCTTACAGGAGATGACAATCAATACTCAAGGTACTGACAAATCCCAGGAGAGACCAAGGTGAAGGAACCAGCAACTGAACAAGAACAAAGACGTGCTGCTTAAATCCAAAACCAACTAATGAACAAATGAACAACAGGTGTGTGACAGATCTAAGGTCAAGAGATAAACTAACAACAAAAAGGTGTCTAGGAACTAAATGGACATCTAAAGGTAAGTAAAAACAAAACATGACCAAAACCAAACACAACCTAAGAAGAAGAAACCCCCCCCACAAAACCAAAATACAGAGCCAAAACTACAAGATGCAAAAACCAACATAGAACTCAAAAGTGAACAAAGTGCAACAGTGGAAAAACTAACATGACAACTAACACCTAAATAAGGAGGCAACAATACTCAACAAATAACAAGAACTAAACAATAACCAACACTATATCAAGAGACAACAGCAGAAATAGGGTAAACTTTAGATAAAACCTGTAACATATTATAGCTGAGCCTTTGTTTATATAGTTATACTGCTACAATTATAGCTTAGCCTATTACTATTATCTAATAACCTGCCTCACCCTCATTCACCTTTATATATATATATATATATATATATATATATGTATATATATATATATATATATATATATATATATATATATATACACGATGTCTGTTAGAAAACTATCCGACCTTTTTATTTTTTTTTAAAACTATATGGATTTGAATCATGTGCGCTTGCATCAGCCAAGCTTTAACCTTCGTGCGCATGCGTGAGTTTTTTCACGCCTGTCGGTTGTGTTATTCGCCTGTGGGCAGGCTTTGAGTGAGCACTGGTCCACCCCCCGCGTCGGATTTTCATTGTCAGGAAAATATCTGAGCGATTGGAGCAGAGCTGAATCAAATTTTTCCAGAAACTGTGAGAGACAGCCAGGTGAAAACCATTCGGAAAGATTCAGACGGCTTTCGGTGAAGATACTCTGGGCGTCACACAGATTAAGGATCATTACAACTGGATTAAAGACGGCCCACAGCGGCGCAGGGCGCGCCGCGCTCCGAGCGGCCATCGACAGGCTGAAACGACCAGATCATTTCCAAAGTGAAGGCTGTGTTGATCCGGGACGTCGTCTGACTACCAGAGAAATTGTGGAAGAGGTGGACATCAGCACTTTTGTGGCACATTCCACTGTTACAGGACATTTTGTAATGAAAGACGTGTGGAGGAATTCACGCGTCGGGATGGAGCCGCTCATGGCACACAACAAAAAGCACGTCCGTGTTGTCTCACAGGACAAGTTGTGACATGCCCAGCTGTTACACAAAAAAAGCCACCGAAAGCCACCTGAATCTTCTGCATCTCACGCATGCGCACGAAGGTTCAAGCTTGGCTGATGCAAGCGCACATGATTCAAATCCATATAGTTTTTTAAAAAAATAAAAAGGTTGGATAGTTTTCTAACAGACCTCGTATATATATGCCAGTTTAATGTTTAATGCTTTAAGTGGTTACTGGGATGATCAGTTGTAATTACATGTGTTCCCACATGAGGGTGAAGCTAGTGAATACTATGTTGGTAGTGCAGGTTTGGTGAGTTAAAAGGCCGCCATTTTTTTCTTTTCTGCAAATATATGTACTTATGTCTCCATATACATTTCTACATGCTTTACTTTTTCTGGTTCCCCCCTTTTTAATATTATTATATTTAAGTAAATATTGGAGGAGTGGGGTACAATTAGTTATACCTAACAGCTAACGTTAGCTTATCTAGCAGGCTGTAGCAACATTCATCATAGCCTACAAAATAGTTGGTTCTTTTGTGTTTGATAACCTACATTAATTCATACTTTTGTCCACATTTATTTTATATGTATTTGTTAATACCGTTACTGTAGGTTTAACTACGCTATTATACTTTATACACTAATTACCGTTTTTGTTTATCGTGTTAGCTTGCTGGGTACGGTTGGCTTATTAATGGCTAATTTAGCTCTTCTACTATAACTAGCTTATTTTCGCTATTTACAATTTTATTTTACATGGTGAAGATTTAATGATTCATCAGTTTATGTGTTCTTTTAAAGATATCAACATATAGTACCTAAGTTCTTAGGTTTCCATTTGATAGCATAATTATTATACTTTTTATTTTTCTATAGTATGCTAACAGAGTTACTTTAGATAGATACCAGTACACTCACACACTCATAGCTTCTGTTTCTATAATAAAATACCAGATTTATAGCTTAGCCTACTAACTATATTTAATTTTACTACTAGTCTACATACTAAATTACCTATACTACAATCTTCTCCTGTGATGTCTTATCCTTCTTATGTCTTATTATTTATTATATTATATATACCTTTTTCTTGAGCCGCTTGGGTGGGTAGAGAGAGTTCCCATGGGATAAAAAAGCTTTTCAGCCTACCATCCCTGGTTCTCAAGACCAGGCACCTAAGTGGCTCTACTCTACTCTTTTCTGCGCTCCTATTTTACTCTGCCTTTTTAGATATTTAGATATACCCTTAAATACCAGCATAGTTCCACCTTAGAATTGGAATATAATATATAAGATATACCTTACTGAATTTTCATGGAACTTGAAAGAGACTAAAGTGCGAACACGGGGGACAAACCAAATAACAAGAGAAACAAATGATGACTATGACAAAAAGACACAGACATGGACAGGGGACAGATCACAAAGACAAATGGGGAGACAGACCAAAAACAAAGACAGAGGACAAACCACAAATAGGACACACATGAATGACAGAAGGACACATGCTGAAATATAAACAGGGGTGTGGGCAGTAGACAATAAACACAAACGTGTATATATACACAGAAACAAGACAGAGGACTACATAGAAACCTACAAACAAAAAGGCGCAGACAGAGCTGACAGACGCACACACAATAGCCCATATTGACAATGTGAAATAAGTTTCTGAGATTTTTGCAAATTTATTACAAATGGGGGGAAAAAACCTTTTAAAAAAAATCACATGTATATAAGTATTCACAGCCTTTGCCATGAACCTCAAAACTGAGCCCAGGTTCATCTTGTTTTCACTGATCATCCTTAAAGATGTTTCTACAGCTTAATTGGAGTCCAACTGGGGTAAATTCAGTTGAATGCACATGATTTGGAAAGACACACACCTGTCTACATATAAGGTCCCACAGTTGACAGTGCATGTCAGAGCACAAACCAAGCATGAAGTCAAAGGAATTTTCTGTAGACCTCTGAGACAGGATTGTCTCAATGAACAAATCTGGGGAATGGTACAGGAACATTTCTGCTGCTTTGAAGGTCCCAATGGGCACTATGGCCTCCATAATCCATTAATGGAAGACGTTCAGATCCACTAGGACTCTTCTTAGAGCTGGTCGCCCATCTATACTGAAAGATCGGAAGAGAAGTACCTTAGTCAGGGAGGTGACCAAGAACTTGATGGTCTGGACTTGAGGCTGGAATTCCTGCCAAAGGTGCATCAACAAAGTATTGAGCAAAGGGTGTGAATACTTATGTACATGTGATTTCTTAGTTTTTCCATTTTTAATAAATTTTCAAAAAAAATTCAAAACAACTTTTTTCATGTTGTCATTATGGGGTGTTGTGAGTAGAACTTTGAGGGAAAGAATGAAATTACTCTATTTTTGAATAAGGCTGTAACATAAATGTGGAAAAAGTGACTTTCAGCAGTTTAATTTTCCAAATTCAAATCACTTTGTCCTCAGATGAGCCTCAGTTATACCTCCAAGTTCAAATTGGATCACAAGTCTATCAGTTACATTGTTCTCACACACGGACTGAAAACAATACCCTCACCATTGCTGTGTGTGGGTGTAACAACAAGACCAGTTGGTTAATCCTTGGCCTTGTTCTGGTCTACCACACTTTAGATCCAGTGTCTGACTCATAGTATGTTTGTAACATTAGGATTGAATTTCAGTTGGTGTGAAGACATCTCAATCCCAGTCTCAGGTTGCTCTCTCACATGATTTCAGAATTTATCCAAACCATGTGATAACAGCCAGATTGAGCCCTATGTAGCAATGCAAACCAAAGGTCATATAGGTCAGATCAAAAACAAAACACAAACAATCCATCTCCTTAAATGAATTCATTTGTCAACATTTTATTTATAAACTTCCTGATGCAGGAAGCACACTGCAGAGTGCAGGATAGCAGTTGTCCACTGATGTGACAGGACAAATTGGGTTAATCTGTCCTGTTCTAGTCTCCCACATTTTAGATCCAGTTTTAGACCACCACACAACAGGTTGGGGGGGGATTTCTACCAATTAGTAGTCTTCTCATTCTCTTATCAGTGCTGCTGTATGTCTCAGGTTTTCAGACAACATCCAAAACATAAGTCAGGTACATGAGTATCTGCACAGTGACACAATATTTATCTTTGTGCCTCTGTACACCACCACAGCAGAATTAATACAAAACGACATGTGATAGTATTGTCATTTTTTTTTTTTTTTTTACCTTAAATTCAAGGGGGTACAAAGCTACAGTGTGTAGGATTTAGGGGTGATTATTAGCAGAAATAGAATATAGCACTCATAGCAACCTGTTATTGTGTATAATTACTTGTTGCAATAAAGTGATGTGCTTTCATGAATTTAGAATGAGACCTTCATATCTACATGGGACCAGGTCCCCTCATGGAGACCGCCATGCTGATACAACAGCCCAAATGGGACATTTGGACATTTTTACTGAGGTTAGAAGATTGAAGAAAAATCGGTTGGTGATTCATTTGATAACCCTCATTTATGTGAAATGGGAGATTATACATGTTACTTATCACAAAGGAAGACAAGGGAATGAATTTCCATCATTAAAGAATCAAAAATGTGAAGGCACAATCGTGACTGGTGACATCATCCTCATCACTAGATGACACCAAATCCCACACACTGTAGCTTTAACAAAAATATTACATTTAGTAATTTCAGCTATCTTTATACAAAGCCCTTCAATTTTGAAAGACCATGTTATTGGACAAACTAAATATAAGGCACAGGTGAAAAAAAAAAAACCCACCACTGTCCAAATATTTATGGACCCAGCTCTTTGTGAGGACAGTTAGAGATCCTCCATGATGAAATCTCATTTAAGTGCCAAAACTGCTAGACTGATTGTTTTAGATGAGGACATGAGCTGACTGAAGTCCACTAGGAATGAAAACCAGCAGAACCGTGTGAGTCTTGAGGCAGCCACGTGTAGTAAAGCCTCGCTCTGAGGAGCACGAGTCCTTTGAACATGTTTAAGATGGCATTTGTTTCCAATAGTGTGCAGTTTGTGAAAACACCCCTTCCGGAGGGCTGGACTCATGCTTATGTGTTTGGTTGTGCACTGCGGCGGTTTATACACCTCCTGCGGGGCTGCTGGAAGGCCGAGGGAGCAGCAGCGTGCACCTTTTAAGAGCTCCTGACGAGTTTAGTGAGCCACTTGGCTTTTTTATTTTGACTCAGCTCACGGCAGGCTGCTTGTTCTTTACCGTGCCCCCTTTGCGCCGACCTGGCGGCTGCAGATTAAGGACGTGCAGAGTCCGAGTTGCTCATTACATTATTACGTGCGGTGTTCAGCATGTGCAGCTACCTTCACATATGTTAGTGCGTCAACAACTGTATTAATGAGTGACACCAGTTGTGGCCCGTTGTGCAGCCACCAGCTGGTAAATGACTGCAGGGATGGCCTTTCTTTGCCTGAACCTCACAACAGTTCCTCTGGAGAGCCGCCGCTGACAAATCTTCTAACCTGAAAGCCGAGCAGGCCTACAAGACAACCGTTTCATTCTAAATATGAGTTTAACCTGCTTAAAGTTACTCAAGTTCAAACAATAGCAGCTTTCAAATGATGAACAGGACTGTACTGCTGCTGTTCCCGGCTGAGCTCTCAGAGTCCCTGGTGATTCTTCTCTCCCAGCAAACTAATATGTTGGAAGCTCAGGCTGCAACTGCCAAGCATGCGCCACAAGCTATTTCAAATGTGCAAAAGGAGTATTGGTATTTCAGGCTTCTAAAAACAAACCAAACAAGTGGGATATCTAAGTCAATGTCCTTTGAAACAGCACTCTATTTATTTTTTACCCCACAATACACAAAGATCACCTGAGACAGATGATGAGTTTAGAGATTATTGTACTATTTCTTCCACTTTGTTCTCAAGCACATGTATATGAGCATAATGCAATTTAAAACATAATATATTGAAAATAAGTACTGTTTATATACCTGGAAAAGAATATTTTAAGAAGTGCAGTGTTATTTGATGAGAATGGGAAAATTAGTGAAACGTAAAAGTAAGCAGGTTTTCCTGCAGCTGATGTGTTTCTCAGAACTGATTTACAAAATGTGATTTTTTTTTTTTTTTTTAATTGCTAGACTGAAAGCTATTTCCTCTAAATTATAACTGTTGCACTGGACGCTTTAATCATAAATACTATCACTTCTTTTCTATAGTTTACAATTAAGTGTTATTTGACAGGCTCAGTGTGTAGGATTTAGGGGTGGGAACGGAGACGGATCAGCCTGCAGACAAAGCTCAAGGTGCACCTGCAGATGTCCTCCCATCTCGCCTGTATGCATGTGAAACATGGACGATGTACAGTGAGCATTGAAAGCAGCTCACTTTCTTCCACATGCACATCAAACGGCAGGACAGAGTCCCTGACATAGAGGGGCTCTGGGAAGTGGTGGACACCGGTCCGCTAATCTGCTAATTATCAAAGCTAACATTTTTGTTAGCAGATTAGCTTTTCAGCTAACTTCAAAAACCATCAGCGGACACTAAATTTAGTTCTGCTTATTTAGTCCGCTAATGATTTTTTACATAGTAACGGTGAAAAACATTTATAAACCCTAAAATCATACATGTTGGCTCCTGTTTGCTATGTATTTTGCAGCAGTCAGGCAGCTGAGAGGAGCTGCACTCAACTCTACCCCAGCAGAAGAGGCATGGCTGCCAGGCTGCTGCTGCTGCAGCCAAAAAAAAGAAAAAGAAAAAAGAAAAGTCATGTCCACTTACAGCATACAGCGGTCCAGCAGTGAGGTCGAAGTCCTCAAAAGGAAAGCAGTTTTGACTTATGGTTTTGATTTATAAACCAAATTAATCCGGACAGTTTAACTTTATTAATGTCAACTCTGTTATTTGTACAGAGTGAAAATATAACACATATCTTTTACTTTTAAAATAATTCACTAATTCTGAAGTTTTGAACATTAACACACACAGATGCCAAAATGCATTATGGGTAAACAAGGGCGCAATTTAGAACTAGAAATTGGGGGGGACAAAGTGCAAGGCCCGCAGGGCCGAAGCCCATAGGCCGGGGGTTTAGCCCAGAAGCCAACGGTTTCCAGATAAGCTCAGATGCATTCTGAGCATCCAGAACAGTAATTTTAATGTTTTGAGAAGACCATAAAGTGGACACCATTTGACTTATGCAATTTGAAATTGTGGATATAAGTACTTTATTCTGAGAATAGCCAGCATTGATTTTATTAACATCCTGGTGTAAATAAGGTATCACCACATGTGTAGAACTTAAAAAGAATGATAGGTTGAGTTCTCATTAAAAAAAACAACTGCAATGTGGTAAAATGTATTCATAAATATGAAAAAACAGGCTATTAATAATTATTAACTATCGCATACTGTATTTTTTTTTTCCTCAAGATTTGTTTTTGCATAAGTTTGAAAAAACAACAGATCATAAGTTTAGGATAAATTACTTATCATGAATTTAATTTTCAAAGTAGCACTAATGACAACACTCATACTGAACATAATTTCGCTTGCATAGACTGATTTTGGAGATCAAGCAATAATTGCAGATGGGCTTTCTGAGGTCCCAGATAGCTTTTCTGATTTCCTTTTCTAACTTTCAGAATTTAGTAAATTAGCATATGGTCCATTGATACTTATGTGTAGACACTAGTCCCTAGAGGCAACTATTTTTGGTTTCAAATCTGGGCAAATTCCGAATGTGACAAACAAGAAACAGGTGTTGTAAACAAGTCAATGCTGCTAAAAATACAAACTTGCAGAAACAAAGATACTATTCTGACATGGTTTGCACATAAGACTGGCATAGCATGTTTCAAGTACACACATATATGTCAGAAGGTGGGGAGGACATACCATATTCTGTCCCCCCTGGTTGAAAAGGTGGGGGGACATGTCCCCCTATCCCCCACCAAATTGTGCTCATGTGGGTAAACTGAGCCTCCCATCACTGATTGGTTGATTCATTATATGTAAAAACAACACACATGTTAACATGTGTGTTGTTTTTTACAAATAAATGTGTATTTGGAAAATGTAATTTTTTTTCATTTGTTTAAAAGCATTTGCAAAACGGAAAATTCTGTTTGTTAAGTTGTAATTCAGCAACAACAGTGTAGCAATAAAGTAATGTGCTTTGTGACCCATCTATTATAAAAGCTAACTTTTCAGTTAGCAGTTATCGAAGCTAACTCTTTAGTTAGCTGTGCCCACCACTGGCTCTGGGTGGCAGAAATGGAGAGCATCCATGCCATGTTGATGCATGCACAACTCAGGTGGGCAGGACATGTGCTGCGCATCTGACAATTGACTGTCAAAGATACTGATGTATGGCGAGCTAAAGGAAGGCCAGTGGCCCAGAGAAGGTCAATGCAAACAAGAACACTCTAACGGCCTCCCGAAAGTGCTGCAGCATCAGCAACAAAACCTGGGAGGATGCAGCCGGAAACCCCTCTTCTATGTATTCTGAAGTGGACAGTTTGATTATCAGACTCTGAATCGAGGTGAATGAAGGCGGCGGTGCACAAACACAGACAGCGGGAAAGCAACCCCCAAGAAAAAAGTTGGGGCAGAAACATTTATTTAATGCTGTACAATTACAACAAATATAACAAATTAATTTCCTACGGGATAGTGATTATTTATTTAACCTTTATTGAACCAGGTTACTCCCATTGAGATCGATATCTCTTTTGCAAGGGATACCTGCACAATTACAAAGTTTCCTATTCAGCTAACCTGCATGTCTTTAAATGTGGAAACTGGAGCACCCGGAGGAATCCCACGCAAACACGGGGAGAACATGCAAACTCCACAAAGAAAGGCCACAGGTGGGATTTGAACCCATGACCTTCTTGCTGTGAAGCAACAGTGCTAACCCCTAAGCCACCGTGCTACCAATAAAGGGGACAGTGAAACAGAGAGAAAAAAGAACATTGATTCTTACATTTACTTTGACTTCTGATTCCAGACAGACCCAAGATATTTCATCTTTTGCGTGATCAACTTAATTTCATTTGTTAATATGCCTAACGCACACCTGTGCAATAATCATGCTGTCTAATCAGCATCTTGATATACCACACCTGTGAGGTGGAATGAATTATCTCTGCAAAGGAGAAGTGCTCACTAACACAGATTTAGACAGATTTGTGAACAATATTGGAGAGAAATAGGTCTTTTGTGTATATAGAAAATGATTTGGATCTTTGAGTTCAGCTCATGAAAAATGGGAGCAAAAACAAAAGAGTTGCATTTCTATTTTTGTTCAGTGTATATCCATTCTGCATTCCAGGCCTGCAACACATAAAAAAAATAAATAAATCATGAAATGATTCAAGGAATCTCAATGAATTTTAGTGTGTAAAGGGCAAGGGCGCAAGTCTAACACACATTATCTTCAATCCCTCAAACAGCACTGCATCAAGAACAGTTAGTCATTAATCACTGAAATAACCACATGGGCAAGGGGTTACTTTACCCTTGTCAAGCACTACAATGTGGAGTTACATTCACAAATACCACTTAAAACTTTACTGTGCAAAAAAAGAAGCCTTATGTTAACCATGCCCAGAAATGATGTCAACTTCTCTGAGCTCAGACGCCTCACACAAAGGCATCACATAGTGGAAATGTGTATTGTGGTCACACAAATCAGTCTTCCAGATGTTTTTAGGAAGAAATAGATATGCTGCAGACCAAACATGAAAGCAACTTCCAGACTGTTACGAGCAACAAGTCCAACAGCCAGTGTCTCTCGTGGTATGGTGTTGTGTCACTGATACACTTCTGTCGTAGTTGCATTAATGTAGAAAGGTACACTGAGACTTTAGAGCAGTAGTGTCCAAAGACATTCAGAAAGGGCCAAGAGGGTGCAGGTTTTCTTTGCAGATTCCACTGATTAACATCACTTTGAGCAGATGGGACGAGTTCATCACCTGCTGGGGTCAGTGGCTGCAAAGTAAACCTTCGGTTGAATTAATTTGAAAAGAAAAGCAAGAGCCTCAAGCTTATTTATTTTTTAATTCTGTGATAATGGAGCCATAAAGAGCAACAAGATGGCACACAGGTGGCACCAGATATATATTAATCTTAAAACTTTAAACTACAGTGGGGAAAATAAGTATTTGACCCCCAGTCAGTTTTGCAGGTTTTCCCACCTACAAAGAATGGAGAGGTCTGTAATTTTTTATCGTAGGTACACTTCAACTGTGAGAGACAGAATCTAAAAAACATCCAGAAACTCACATTGTATGATTTTTAAATAATTAATTTTCATTTTATTGCATAAAATAAGTATTTGATTTCCCTACCAACCAGCAAGAATTCTGGTTCACACAGACCTGTTAATTTTTCTTTAAGAAGCCCTCTTATTCTGCACTCTTTACCTGTATTAATTGTACCTGTTTGAACTTGTTACCTGTATAAAAGACACCTGTTCACACACTCAATCAATCACACTCCAACCTATCCACCATAGCCAAGACCAAAGAGCTGTCTAAGGACACCAGGGAAAAAACTGTAGACCTGCACAAGGCTGGGATGGACTACAGGACAACAGACAAGCAGCTTGGTAGAAGACAACAACTGTTATGATTATTTATTAGAAAGTGGAAGAAACACAAGATGACTGTGCATCTCCCTCGGTCTGGGATTCCATGCAAGATCTCACTTTGTGGGGTAAGGATGATTCTGAGAAAGCTCAGAACTACACAGGAGGACCTGGTCAATGACCTGAAGAGAGCTGGGACCACAGTCACAAAGATTACATTCGCAACACATGATGCTGTCATGGTTTAAAATCCTGCAGGGCAGCAAGGTCCCCCTGCTCAAGCCAGCACATGTCCAGGCCCGTTTGAAGTTCACCAGTGACCATCTGGATGATCCAGAAGAGGCATGGGAGAAGGTCATGTGGCCAGATGAGACCAAAATAGAGCTTTTTGGAATCAACTCCACTTACCATGTTTGGAGGATGAGAACAACCCCAAGAAAACCATCCCAACCATGAAGCATGGTGGTGGAAACATCCAACTCTGGGGGTGCTCTTCTGTAAAGGGGACAGGATGACTGCACCGTATTGAAGGAAGGATGGATGGGGTCATGTATTGCAAGATTATGGCAAACAACCTCCTTCCCTCAGTAAGAGCATTGAAAATGGGTCATGGCTGGGTCTTCCAGCATGACAATGACCCCAAACACACAGCCAGGGCAACTAAGGAGGGGCTCCGTAAGAAGCATTTCAGGGTCCTGGAGTGGCCTGGCCAGTCTCCAGACCTGAACTCAATAGAAAATCTTTGAAGGGAGCTGAAACTCCAAACCTGAAAGATTTGGAGAAGATCTGTATGGATTTGTGGACCAAAATCCCTGCTGCAGTGTGTGAAAACTTGGTCAAGAACTACAGGAAACGTCTGACCTCTGTAATGGCAGACAAATGTTTCTGTACTAATTGTTAAGCTCTGTTTTTCTAGGGGGTCAAATACTTATTTTATGCAATAAAATGCAAATTACTATTTAAAAATCATACAATGTAATTTACTGGATTTTTTTTTTTTGTTTTTTTTTTTATTGTCTCTCACAGTTGAAGTGTACCTACACTAAAAATTACAGACCTCTTCATTCTTTGTAGGTGAAAAAACCTGCAAAACTGACAGGGGGTCAAATACTTATTTTCCCCACTGTATATGAATGTACATATCTAAAATAAAACGCAATGTTAAAATACCCTTGGCCGTATGAGCATTGTCTTCTTCATAACTTGCAGTTGCTTATTTGGTATCCCAGTGCAAAGTGGATATACATATTAGATAATATCTGTGCTAATTCCTTATTATTCTTCCTTATTATTATGTGAGTGATCAAGTATTTGCCTTTGTTATCTGATTGGAAGTCTCTGAAATCTGGTTTAAAGTTTAAACATAAGATTAAAGTTTCACTTCCATCACGCATGTGCAAGTTTCAGATACAGGGATGGCTCCCCTGTCTGTGAGAGCCAGTAACATATAGACTAAACCACACCCACTGTAATGCCCACATTGTATAGAAGTATTGTGTCAGCCACGATCGTAGTCTTTACACAAGATGGACTCTGTCTGTGAAGACCCAGGCCTGATTTTCAATGTGACCTTCAATAAATTCAAACTAAGCAATATATCCATTTGGTTCTTTGTAAGGGGCAGTAAATTACATAAAGAACCAGGATAAATTACACACACACACACATATACATATATATATATATAGATAGATAGATAGATAGATACACTCAACAAAAATATAAACGCAACACTTTTGGTTTTGCTCCCATTTTGTATGAGATGAACTCAAAGATCTAAAACTTTTTCCACATACACAATATCACCATTTCCCTCAAATATTGTTTACAAACCAGTCTAAATCTGTGATAGTGAGCACTTCTCCTTTGCTGAGATAATCCATCCCACCTCACAGGTGTGCCATATCAAGATGCTGATTAGACGCCATGATTAGTGCACAGGTGTGCCTTAGACTGCCCACAATAAAAGGCCACTCTGAAAGGTGCAGTTTTATCACACAGCACAATGCCACAGATGTCGCAAGATTTGAGGGAGCGTGCAATTGGCATGCTGACAGCAGGAATGTCAACCAGAGCTGTTGCTCGTGTAATGAATGTTCATTTCTCTACCATAAGCCGTCTCCAAAGGCGTTTGCATAACCAAAGAATTTCTGCACAAACTGTCAGAAACCGTCTCAGGGAAGCTTATCTGCATTCTCATCATCCTCATCGGGGTCTTGACCTGACTCCAGTTCATTGTTGTAACCGACCTGAGTGGGCAAATGCTCACATTTGCTGGCGTTTGGCATGTTGGAGAGGTGTTCTCTTCACGGATGAATCCCGGTTCACACTGTTCAGGGCAGATGGCAGACAGCGTGTGGCGTCGTGTGGGTGAGCGGTTTTCTGATGTCAATGTTGTGGATCGAGTGGCCCATGGTGGCGGTGGGGTTATGGTATGGGCAGGTGTCTGTTATGGACGAAGAACACAGGTGCATTTTATTGATGGCATTTTGAATGCACAGAGATACCGTGACGAGATCCTGAGGCACACTGTTGTGCCATACATCCAAGAACATCACCTCATGTTGCAGCAGGATAATGCACGGCCCCATGTTGCAAGGATCTGTACACAATTCTTGGAAGCTGAAAATGTCCCAGTTCTTGCATGGCCGGCATACTCACTGGACATGTCACCCATTGAGCATGTTGGGGATGCTCTGGACCGGCGTATACAACAGCGTGTACCAGTTCCTGCCAATATCCAGCAACTTTGCACAGACATTGAAGAGGAGTGGACCAACATTCCACAGGCCACAATTGACAACTTGATCAACTCTATGCGAAGGAGATGTGTTGCACTGCATGAGGCAAATGGTGGTCACACCAGATACTGACTGGTATCCCCCCCCCCCCCCCCCCCCCAATAAAACAAAACTGCACCTTTCAGAGTGACCTTTTATTGTGGACAGTCTAAGGCACACCTCAATCAATCAATTCAATCAATTTTATTTATATAGCGCCAAATCACAACAAACAGTTGCCCCAAGGCGCTTTATATTGTAAGACAAGGCCATACAATAATTACGTAAAAACCCCAACGGTCAAAACGACCCCCTGTGAGCAAGCACTTGGCGACAGTGGGAAGGAAAAACTCCCTTTTACACTGTGCACTAATCATGGTGTCTAATCAGCATCTTAATATGGCACACCTGTGAGGTGGGATGGATTATCTCAGCAAAGGAGAAGTGCTCACTATCACAGATTTAGACTGGTTTGTGAACAATATTTGAGGGAAATGGTGATATTGTGTATGTGGAAAAAGTTTTAGATCTTTCAGTTCATCTCATACAAAATGGGAGCAAAACCAAAAGTGTTGTGTTTATATTTTTGTTGAGTGTAGACAGATAGTGGTGAGCAGTGTGGAAGAACGAGACTCTTGGAGCTTTTGCCGCACTCTGCCACCAGGAGGTGCTGCTTTATTTTTCAACTCACAATGTGGAAATAGAGGAAAACATCAAAAGTAATACACTTTTTGCTTATGGTGACAACAGAACACTTAACTAAACTTGACTAACCTAATTGGGCAATTGAATACACTAAATCAATAACTTCAACCACACTACTATGAAAGACAAAAACAGTTCTTAATAACCCACAAAACCCATACTCCCATGATGCTCTGCAGCATTACAGTGCTCAGATTCAGCAACCGGCCCG
Organism: Thalassophryne amazonica; assembly: GCF_902500255.1. Classification (NCBI taxonomy): domain Eukaryota; kingdom Metazoa; phylum Chordata; class Actinopteri; order Batrachoidiformes; family Batrachoididae; genus Thalassophryne; species Thalassophryne amazonica. Next base: position 63,681,057 of record NC_047112.1, on the reverse strand, counting down.
GCAATCGCTACATTGCCCCCACCTGAGGGGTCAGTCATCCTCGGCGACCCCATCACCCAATACAAAGTCCCGCAAGTGTCCAGGCCGCCTCTGACGGTGAGCGGGCTGGCCAGGTCTATGTATAATTGCGACTAGTGAGGGGTCAGATTGGTCAGGGCATGGAATGCTGCCATCACCCTCCTTATTCATGGTGGGCGGCACAAGGGGGCGGTATGGGGAGAGCCTGTCCTGGTGCAGCACCACTAGGCATCCCTTGCCAGGCATCCATACCCGGTACACCACTTCGGACAAGCGGTCCACCACCTCACCCGGCCCCTGTCAGTTGCTGCAGAGCTTGGGGGAAATCCCTTTTTTGCGGACAGGACAGTACACAAACACCTTGTCCCCTGGTGCTAAGGCCCGTCCTCTGCAACGGGTGTTGTAGGCTCTCTTCTGCCGGATTCCGGAGTTTGCTTGAACCTGGCGGGTGTAGTCATGCACGGCGTGCAGACGCTCCCTTAGTCTGCGAAAGTAGTCCATCTCCTTCCCCCCTGTGATTTCAGGTTCCGGTGGGGCACCAAACACCAAATCCACCGGTGTTCGGAGCTCTCTCCCAAACATGAGAGCAGCAGGCGTACAATGGCTAGATTCCTGGACCAGTAAGACCATAAGACTAGGGACAAATGGCAATCTCAGTCCTTCTGATGTTGGCTGGTGAGAATGGTGAGCTGGGTGGCTAAGGTGCAGTTGAACCGCTCCACCAACCCATCACTTTGCGGGTGGAGTTGTCCTTGTTTTGCTCACTCCTAACCTCCGGCAGACCTCACCGAAAACCTGGGACTCAAAGTTCCGTCCCTGGTCACTGTGGAGCTTGTCAGGAACCCCAAAATGGGCAACCATCTCCTCCACCAGTTTTGCTGCCATGGTAGTGGCACTCTGATTTGGGACCGCATATGCCTCTGGCCACTTTGTGAAGTAGTCTATGGCCACTAGAATATAGAGGTTGCCAGAGTCAGTGACTGGAAAGGGCCCAAGAATGTCCAGTCCTACCCTCTCCATCGGGGCCACCACCAAGTACTGTTGCAATGGGGAATGGGAGCGCTGGGTTGGTCCCTTCTGGGTAGTGCAGGGATCACAGCAGTGTACGTGCAACTCCACATCTCGTCAACAGCCAGGCCAATAAAACCTGCCTCGAAGGTGGTGGAGCGTTTTGGCATTCCCACAGTGTCCCGTCCACACTGAGCCATGGACAACGTGAAAAACTTGGGGATGTAGGGCCCGGGGGACCATCAGCTGCAGGAGGTCATTCCCTCTCCCGGGTGCCTGCCACCTCTGATACATCACTCCACTATGGACTTCAACGGTGCCCCACTGGGAGTGATAAGATTTCACTTCAGGAATGAGGGCTGACACCTCTGCCCACTCAGGGCGCCGCCCTGCCTCCAACCAACCCTTCACCACTGCTAGGGTCACATCAGCCTCCTGCTGTTCCTTCAGCTGCTCAGTGGTCAGTGTGAGCCATTCCTCCCTGTCATTGATGGGAGAGGCGGTCGCCACCCTCTGCGCCAGCTGGCTCCATTCTTCCTGCCGACAGCAGTACCGACACTCCATGGCTGCGCATGACGATGGCGACTTCCAATTTGCCATCGTCAGGCTAGGGAAAAACCCTACCATTGTCCCTTCTACCGGTGTAATATCCCCTAACCCTGGCCCAATTTTTGCATAATGAACATTGCATCGCTTCACCGGCCTCCTGGCCATTCAATCAGTACGAATGTATTATCCCTGTGATGTCCTGAATCCACTCCTCTGGGTCCTCATGAACGTCAGCTACACCTGAAACTGCATCAGCCGCCTCTTTCAAATTCCACAGTCGGAAAACATACATAATGGTTTCACGGTCCTCTCCTGGATCTGGATTAGGAACCTGAATCTGAGGATATGATTCTGAATTTTGGTAACGCTGTGGTTTGTTAATTTGCTGTCTGTCTCATAACTCCATTTGAGTGCCGGCAGTCTCATCTGGCTCAGGATACAGTTTGGTTACTGTCAGCGTTTCGTCTGTCTCTGCTTCAAGTTCTTGCGAAGCAGACGGTTCAGTTTGTGGTTCCTATTTCTTTACTTTTTTCTTCCCGCTAACCACAACCACACCTTCATCGTCCTCCTTTCTCACAAACATCGCCTTAGTCTCTGAGACTCCTTTCCTTCTTTTCACACATTGTTCCAGGCACAACCTTGCTACTTTCAGCTGTTCCTCTTTTTGTCCCTTCGCTTTCCCTGTCTTTCCTACCACACTTACTTCTAACTTTCCCACAACATCTTTCCAGTCCTCCAACTTCAGCTTCCCAGAAACACCATATTTCCTCTTCCATTTTGGCAAAAACTTAACAGTATCAGGATTTAAACACAACATAAACTTCACATCTCCTGTAAATCTAGGCTCCTCCTTGGAGCAACAACAACAATTTCCCATAATAACTATGTAATTACCAGAACTCACTGTTCGCTAGAATGCATTCACAGTCACTGTGGTCCTTCAGCGCCACTATTCTCAAAGGGTCAGTTCAGCATGATCATGCTAAAACAGCTGTATAACTGTATAACTGTAAAACTCAACACCTTACTTGTTTTGCTGACTCCATTCCACTCGTCTGGGTCCGGATGCCCTCAATCCGCCGTTGGCAGTCGGAGGTGACTCTAAATCACCAGCCTGGCGAGGAACGACCCCTACCAGGTCTTTGCTTCAATCCCACTATTTAGGACCGTCCATCCGTTTGGCGCGTTTTCCTCCTCCTGTCAGCGACTGGGTATGTTGGCAACCGGGCGGGAACACCAAGAAATGTCAGGGTCAAACATCTTTAGACACCAAAGAAATGAATGGACATGGGACGCAGCAAATCTTTTCTGTCACCTTTGCATGCAAAGGGAAGAGCAGTCTCAGAGCACACAGTCTCCACCTCTCTCTTCGACTGTCTCCCTTTGCTCAGCATCTTTTATTCACTCAAAAAAACGTGATGTACATGCAGGGTGTGATCGTTAAAGGCTCACGAGTCATACAACATGTCAGTTACCTTGAGAAGAGGCACATGCAAAACAATACAGCGCCTCGGTGAGGGACTGAGGCATACCCAGGCAGACATGCTGCTGCAACTTCTCAGGTGCAAGCCCCCCTAGGAATGCATGGAGAGCCAGCTCCTCTTGGGCAGCTGCATCAAAGTGGGGGTAACCTTGTTGGGCATAGAGCTGCACGTCAGCGGCGAAGGATCCCAGATTTTCCTTTTCCTGCCTGTGTCGACTGGCCAGCTGCTCTCAGCTGTGATCTGTGGAGCGTCGCTGCCCAAGCCGCCTCTGCAGAGCTATTTTCAGGTTGTGGAGATCTCGCTGCTCTGCCAGGGAGAGGTCAAGGAGCACCTGGACTGCCTTCCCTTCCAATGCTAGGGCCAGATGAGTGGCAGTCTCCTCATCGGTCCAGCCATTGTGCAGTGCTGCTAGCTGGACTTCAGAAAGGTATGGCGTCAGCGGTGTTGTTCCATTGTATTTGGGCAGCTTGACTGATGATTTTGGCACCACCGGCTGTGACAGGCTTGCCATCATCATTGGTGGTAGAGGCACGTCTGCAGGTACAATAGCACCCTCTGGTGAGCTATAATCCATGGCCATCATGGCGTTGTCAGCAGTAGCCCTCCCTGTCAACAGAGGGCGACACAGCATGCTGTAGCTATCAGCAGGCAGCATGACGTTTGCTGCACTGCTTGCGTCGACAGCAGTACCCCTCCCCATCAACAGGGGGTGATGAGAGCGTGGAGTGCTGGAGCCATCAGGAACATCAGTAGGCAGTATAGCTCTCTCGGGCTCCAGGCTCTGCAGAAATGCCATGCTCTGGTTGATGGCTTGTTCGAGCTCCTCGATTTCTCTCTCCATTCTTCTAAAGGCTGTATCTGTTGTGTGGGCCGCTGAAGAGGAGGTACTGCTGGCCCACCACCACCAGAGGGCACCCTGCCTGGAGTGCGGGCTCCAGGCACAAGAGGGCGCTGCCGCCTCACAGGAGCAGCCGGGGTGACAGCTGTCACTTATCACCTATGACAGCTGTCACCAATCATCTGATCTTCATTTGTATATCAGCAAGACGACATCTCCACCTCTTTGCCGAGATATCGCTCTTCTTAGGAGGTAACGTACTCAGCCGTTGTGTTGTCTTTCAGACAGTAAACATTGTTGCTTTGTGTTTTGACAGTAGTCAGTGAGTACTTGCAGCTGGAGACTGAGTTGGATTTTTCACCAACCTTTTTGATAAGTACTCATACTCCTGCACATACCAGTTTTCTGATGAGAGGTGGAGGTGGATTTCCCACCATAAGTGTTGCTGGGTGTAAACGCACCCGCATCTAACTGTTTTTGCTCCTCGCCAGCAGTACCAGATCCGACAAGCGGAGGCAGTGGCCACCTGGGAGTTCGGGACTTGGCGGCTCCAGTATTCCCGGGGTTCGGTGGCAGAGGAAATCGTGTGGTTCCGGTTCTGCTTTGGACAGACGTCTCTTATCTTCGAGCCTGCCCACATGACACATTCTGTGAATTGACTTCATTGCATTCTATTGTGATCTGCCATGTTTGTTGTGCTCATTCACAACAGTAAAGTGTTATTATTTGACTTCCTCCATTGTCCGTTCATTTGCGCCCCCTGTTGTGGGTCCGTGTTCCTACACTTTCACAACAGTATCCCCACTTCTGACACCAATGTGGCGAGCAGTGTGGAAGAGTGAGACTCTTGGAGCTTTTGCTGTACTTTTGCTGTACTTTGCTGTGCTGCTTTATTTTTTAACTCACAACGTGGAAATAGAGGAAAACATTAAACGTAAAACACTTTTTTGCTTATGCTGGCAACAGAACACTTAACTAAACTTGACTAACCTAATTGGGCATTTGAACACACTAAACCAATAACTTCAACCACACTATTAAACTAACTATGAAAGACAAAAACAGTGCTTAAAAACCCCCAAACCCCGTACTTCCATGATGCTCTGTGGCATTACAGTGCTCAGATTCAGTGACCGGCCTGGCAATCGCTACAATATATATATAAATTAGTTATATATTTATTGTTTTTTACATTAGTTTTTAAGATCCTATTGTCTTACGTACAATTTGCACAAGTTCAATAAAGCCCCTTTATCAACCCTTTATCAATCCATCAATCAATCAATCATAAACAATATTTATGTTTTAACGATGTCTGCAGGATGGCGTGTGTATTCGCATACATGAGCTTTTGCAAGAGTGGAAGTTAGCTTAGAGTCAGCGGAAGCTAGCGTGCACGCTGACATCTGCGAAATGTTGTAAATCACTCCACAGGTGTTATCAGGTTACAAAGAGGTTATATTCACACACAAATGAAACAAAGTTTGCAGCTAGCTCCCAGCCTGTGATGGCCCCATGCTAACATCTGCAAAATGGCTTGTAAATCACTTCAGAGGCATTATTAGGTTCCAAAAACAGTGTTCTGTTTTAGAAGTGTTCTCGCTTTTACATAATATATGAGAAACATGTTATATAAACTCATAAACTACAGCACCAGAGAGAGCCCAGCCACTGATGTCACGGTGCCACTCTACTCTGATTGGCTGTCACCCCCCGCCCCCAATAAAAAAAAGGAATAGAATGAAACTGAATGTGACTTTTTAACTTCTTGTCCAAGGTCTGTGTCCTGTGAATTTGATGACTCTGGCAGTGATAGGACACCAGTTTCGTTTGAATCCTCCGTGATATTGTGGATTTGATCACTTATAGGGACCTCCATTTAATATATACACAACATAACTTCACACAGGTAAATGGTGCACGCTTTTGTTTTCAGCTGCAACCACCAAAGCAGTCGTGAAGTTTTTTTTTTTCTTTTTTCCGGTTCCCGGTGGAAAAGAAAAGGCGAGGAGGTAGGAGACGTTGTGTCGGTAAGTGTTTGCCTACACAACTAACCAGAGTAGCGCCGTTCTCTCGCCTGCAAAACCGCCTCGACGTGTTTGTGCTCTGGATCATACACAAACTGCAACACATGTCCACTTTCCAGTGGTCTGTACCCCAGAAGCAGAGAAATTACATCATATGCATCATATTTTACCCTGCCTGTCCCCAAACGAGACTGCACTGTCCTATAGGACTGGACTTATGCTAAGCACAGACAAACGGACACAAAACCATCACAATACCCAATGGCCTTATCTGAAGGTCTCAGGTAAAAATATAATACAATGGTAAAATACCCTCGGCCACATGAGCATTGTCTTCTTCATAATTTGCAGTTGTTTTATTGGTATCCCAGTACAAAGTATATATATATATATATATATATATATACACACACACACACACACACACACACACACACGTAAGTCCCTTCGGCTGCTCCCTTGTTTGCACTTGGGGTCGCCACAGCAAATCCAAGGTGGATCTGCATGTTGAATTGGCACAAGTTTTACGCCGGATGCCCTTCCTGACGCAACTCCACATTACATGGAGAAATGTGGCAGGGGTGGGATTTGAACCCGGAACCTTCTGAACTGAAACCAAGCGCATTAACCACTTGGCCACCACCCCCCTCCACACACACACACACACACACACACACACATACAGTAAGGAAAATAAGTATTTGAACACCCTGCAATTTTGCATTTATAAATACTTATTTGCAGCAGTAACATACAAATAAATTATTTAAAAAAAAAAAAAATCCGGAAATCACAATGTGTGATTTTTTTTCACACATTGTGATTTCCGGATTTTTTTTTTTTTTTTTAGATTATGTCTCTCACAGTGGACATGCACCTAAGATGAAAATTTCAGACCCCTCCATGATTTCTAAGTGGGAGAACTTGCAAAATTGCAGGGGTGTTCAAATACTTATTTTCCATATATACGAGGGCTGTCAATAAAGTAACGGTCCTTTTTATTTTTTTCAAAAACTATATGGATTTCATTCATATGTTTTTACGTCAGACATGCTTGAACCCTCGTGCGCATGCGTGAGTTTTTCCACGCCTGTCGGTGACGTCATTCGCCTGTGAGCACTCCTTGTGAGAGGAGTCATCCAGCCCCTCGTCGGAATTCCTTTGTCTGAGAAGTTGCTGAGAGACTGGCGCGTTGTTTGATCAAAATTTTTCTAAACCTGTGAGACACATCGAAGTGGACACGGTTCGAAAAATTAAGCTGGTTTTCAGTGAAAATTTTAACGGCTGATGAGAGATTTTGAGGTGATACTGTCGCTTTAAGGACTTTTCACGGTGCGAGACGTCGCGCAGCGCTCTCAGGCAGCGTCATCAGCCTGTTCAAGCTGAAAACCTCCACATTTCAGGCTCTATTGATCCAGGACGTTGTGAGAGAACAGAGAAGTTTCAGAAGAAGTCGGTTTCAGCATTTTATCCGGATATTCCACTGTTAAAGGAGATTTTTTTAATGAAAGACGTGCGGACGGATCCGCGCGTCGGGACGCAGCCGACGCGGTGCGGCGGCACAGGAAAAACACCTCCGTGTTGATAACCATTTGTAAAATCCAGGCGGCTTTTGATGGCTTTCAGTGGAGTGAGTATATGAGAAATTGTTTAACAGGCAGGACATGTTCCAACTTGTCCTTAAGGCTTTCAACAGAGGTGTTTTTCCTGTGGCGGAGCGTCGCGGCGGCTGCGTCCCGACGCGCGGACCCGTCCGCACGTCTTTCATTAAAAAAATCTCCTTTAACAGTGGAATATCCGGATAAAATGCTGAAACCGACTTCTTCTGAAACTTCTCTGTTCTCTCACGACGTCTTGGATCAATAGAGCCTGAAATGTGGAGGTTTTCAGCTTGAACAGGCTGATGACGCCGCCTGAGAGCGCTGCACGACGTCTCGCACCGTGAAAAGTCCTTAAAGCGACAGTCTCACCTCAAAATCTCTCATCAGACGTTAAAATTTTCACTGAAAACCAGCTTAATTTTTCGAACCGTGTCCACTTCGATGTGTCTCACAGGTTTAGAAAAAATTTTGATCAAACAACGCGCCAGTCTCTCAGCAACTTCTCAGACAAAGGAATTCCGACGAGGGGCTGGACGACTCCTCCCACAAGGAGTGCTCACAGGCGAATGACGTCACCGACAGGCGTGAAAAAACTCACGCATGCGCACGAGGGTTCAAGCATGTCTGACGTAAAAACATATGAATGAAATCCATATAGTTTTTGAAAAAAATAAAAAGGACCGCTACTTTATTGACAGCCCTCGTATATATATATATATATACACACACACACACACACACACACACACACACACACACACACACACACACACACACACACACACACACACACACACACACACACATACATATTTGTCAAAGGTCTGTGTTCCAAGAATGTTCCCTGTGAATATGAAGGCTCTGCCATCAATAGGACTGGATTTATACTGAGAACAGATGAACAGTCACAAAGTCTTCGCAATGCCCAATGGCCACATTTTGATGGCCTCGGGTAATAACGCAATCCTAAAATACCCTCGGCTGTATGAGCATATAATCACTGAAAGAGTGTGTAGAAAGAATGTGACCTTTTGACCCCTTAGAATAGGCCAAGGATAGCCATCTTTGAACTTGTCCAAGGTTTGTGTCCCAAGAATGTTCCCTGTGAATTTGAAGACCCTGGCAGTAATAGGACCAGACGTATGCTGAGAACAGACGGATGGACACACACAAGGTCTTTGCACACAATGGACATATTTTTGCCTCTGGTAAAAAAGCCACATCATGACCCTGAGTCATTACAGACTATTTCATACAAGGTCATGTGTTACTGCCAGTTGAGGTGTGAACACACATTTAAGCTCTGTGGACCGAACAATCAATCTGCGGCCTCCTGGGACTGGGTACAGTTCCACCGCGGTAAGGTTCACTTACGGTGAGAACCCAAACTGAATCAGTGGACCAGGTGTCCGACCAATATGCAAATTCCGATTGTTGTATACTTTGTGTACTTGTGGACAACACTGCAGAACATGTGGAGTGTTAATGTAGTGACTCAGATTTGGACAGGAAACTCTGCACAGCTGCAAAAACCCAGAAACATATGAAGAAATGAAGATACGTGTTCAGTAAAGCACTTACAGAGAAGAGGTTCCAGCAGCCTGGTGTGCTGTGTCACCTCAGAAGAAAGCTTATTAAAAAACAAAATCCTCACGGGTACTGAACAGCTGAGCCCAGTAGCTGCAATATTAACACCTTACTCCTGAAGCTGTACCTTCAAAGCCCTTCTGACCGATCAGGGGACATGCAGGGACATGTGGCTTTTATTAGTGAAGTTCTCAGAGGTGCACACTTTGGTCTATATACTGTGTTTGCGTGGGTTAGCAACATATCTGATTTTGATCACACTTGGAAAGTACATTGGGTGTATGGATGCAAAGAAGTGATTTGATTTTGGTTAGGATTGGGCAATGGTCAAGGCCAAAGCCAAATTTCTAGCGCTGCTAGAAATTTATAGAAAAATGCAAATTTTTATGACACGAGTTGATTTTTTATTGTTGGTGATACAAAAAAGTACCCTTATTCCTTCTATGAGCTCAGCTAGATCCAAATCCAGATCTGATTTTTTTTTTTTTAAATAATGATTCATTATCATCCAGTTATGACATTTTGGTGACATTCACCCAACCAGTTCAAATATTTAATATGCTCGAAGGCCCTGTTTGCATACTTGCTGCAGTAATTGACATTTTGAGCATGTGGTGTGTTCTTCTCTTTATGATCCAGTGCGCAGGTGCCTCAGTCCTGAGGACGCCTGGAGAAGGCCATGGACACAACCATGTTTCACCTGGCTGCAGCAGACAGAGGGTTAATTTGGAGAGTTGAGGATGGAGCAGTTGTCTGCCTTTGTGGTTGCCATCCAAAACCAAAAGTGGTTCTGTGGTGTGGTGGACGCATTGACACACAGAAGTGCATGCTCCCAGACATGGCCTGTTATAAACCATTCATTGAAATATTTAGAAGTGGGGAACTTATCACGGGGTGAGGGCCTAAAGATTATTTTTAAAAGAATTTGGCATTTAGGGAGAAAATCCTGTGCTGCCTTTTTGCAGAAATCTGTTACATCCAAAACACACAGCCAGGTTCTGGCAATAAATTAACACGTTTACATTTTGAAGCTTGGGAATCTTTGAGGGAAGGGACTGGAAGCACAGTACAACTCGTTTATTAATTCCAGATATTTACGTTTGTTTGTTTTTGGCATGTTCAGGGCTCCATGGGAGCAATTTTGTTGTGATGAAACAGAAAATCAGTCCCTGTGGAGTTCATTACAGGGAGAAGAGACGGTGCTGACCCCCACTGCTTGCCATCCAATGGTTATTTTTGTGTTTGGGGGGGGGGTAAAGGGCTTGGTTAGTTTGGTGGATGGACTGGAGAAAACGGATGCCAACAAAGTGGCAGTGTGGCGGAAGAGAGGGTATGAACCCTCACAACACGGAGCTAATGACCTCAAACAGCCCAGCAGAAATGAAAACAATGACATACAGTGAGGAAAATAAATATTTGAACACACTGCGATTTTGCAAGTTCTCACACTTAGAAATCATGGAGGTGTCTGAAATTTTCATCTTCGGTGCATGCCCACTGTGAGAGACATAATCAAAAAAAAAAAAAAAACGGAAATCACAATGTATGATTTTTTAATAATTTATTTGCATATTACTGCTGCAAATAAGTATTTGAACACCTGCAAATGTAAGTCCCTTCAGCTGCTCCCTTGTTTGCACTCGGGGTCGCCACAGCAAATCCAAGATGGATCTGCATGTTGAATTGGCACAAGTTTTATGCCGGATGCCCTTCCTGACGCAACTCCACATTACATGGAGAAATGTGGCAGGGGTGGTATTTGAACCCGGAACCTTCTGAACTGAAACCAAGCGCCTTAACCACTTGGCCACCACCCCTGCCAAGTATTTCAACATCTGCCAATAAGCAAAAATTCTGGCCCTCAAAGACCTTTTAGTCCACCTCTAAAAAGTCCACCTCCACTCCACTTATTATTCCAAATTAGAAGCACCTATTTGAGGTCGTTAGCTGCATAAAGACACCTGTCCACCCCACACAATCAGTAAGACTCCAACTACTAACATGGCTAAGACCAAAGAGCTGTCCAAAGACACCAGAGACAAAATTGTAGACCTCCACAAGGCTGGAAAGGGCTATGAGGCAATTGCCAAGCAGCTTGGTGAAAAAAGATCAACTGTTGGAGCAATTATTAGAAAATGGAAGAAGCTAAACATGACTGTCGATCTCCCTCAGACTGGGGGCTCCATGCAAGATCCCACCTTGTGGAGTATCAATGATCCTAAGAAAGGTGAGGAATCAGCCCAGAACTGCACGGGAGGAGCTGGTCAATGACCTGAAGAGAGCTGGCACCACTGTTTCCAAGGTTACTGTGGGTAATACACTAAGACGTCATGGGTTAAAATCATGCATGGCACGGAAGGTTCCCTGCTTAAATCAGCACACGTCCAGGCCTGTCTTAAGTTTGCCCATGACCATTTGGATGATCCAGAGGAGTCATGGGAGAAAGGTATGTGGTCAGATGAGACCAAAATAGAACTTTTTGGTCTTAATTCCACTTGCCGTGTTTGGAGGAAGAACAATCCTAGGTACCATCCCAAACACACTGTCCCTACTGTGAAGCATGGGGGTGGAAGAATCATGCTTTGGGGGTGCTTTTCTGCACATGGGACAGGACGACTGCACTGTATTAAGGAGAGGATGACCGGGGCCATGTATTGTGAGATTTTGGGGAACAACCTCCTTCCCTCAGTTACAGCACTGACGATAGGTCGTGGATGGGTCTTCCAACATGACAATGATCCGAAGCACACAGCCAGGATAACCAAGGAGTGGCTCCGTAAGAAGCATTTCAAGGTCATTGGAGGGAGCTCAAACTCCGTGTTTCTCAGCGAGAGCCCAGTAACCTGGCTGATCTGTGTGGAGGAATGGGCCAAAATCCCTGCTGCAGTGTGTGCAAACCTGATGAAAAATGACAGGAAATGTTTGACCTCTGTAATTGCATACAAAGGCTACTGTACCAAATATTAACATTGATTTTCACAGGTGTTGAAATACTTATTTGCAGCAGTAACATACAAATAAATTATTTTAAAAAATCATACATTGTGATTTCCGGATTTTTGTTGTTGTTGTTGTTTTGGGATTATGTCTCTCACAGTGGACATGCACCCAAGATGAAAATTTCAGACCCCTCCATGATTTCTAACTGGGATAACTTGCAAAATCGCAGGGTGTTCAAATACTTATTTTCCTCACTGTAAATGAAGAACTTTACATCTAGCTAACAAAATGACTTGTTTGTGTAGTTAGGTGAACTCCAGACTGAAATCTGTTCCTACCAGATTTGCTAGTGGAGATAGGCCTCTTAAACAAGAGACTTTTGGATGCCCCCCGTGGCTTTCAGCATGCTCACAGTAGAGCTGCTACAGATCCAAAATGAGATTTCGCACAAGTTATATCCCTGATATTCTACCTGACGCAACTCCAGTTGTACAGGGAGAAACATGCTCCCAGCTCCTGGTGCTCTAGAGTGGTCTCCCAGCCAGGGACTAATCAGGACAGACTCTGATAACACAGGATCAGGTAGGCTCAGTGGCATGACTACAGCAAGATTTATGTTATGTGTCGACGCGGGTTGAGGAGCGGACCTGTGTCTGACGGAACCCAGCGCTAAAATAACCAGAAAGCGGTTCCAATAACAGAAACAATTTATTGAGTCATCCTCTGGTGCTAAACAAAGTGTAGAAACTAAAACAGCGTCATTCTGGTGGAGTGAAGGCTGGCACGCTCTCCAGCGTCCAAAAGGATCGAAGCCCGGCGCTTCTGGACTCACTGTTACCGCCAAAACACCCCCCAGGTGGACACGACAAACCGACTCTCTGCGAAGGATAGAAGAGGTGAGGTAAGTCAGCAGTTACAACCAATATCCTTCAAAAGACACACACCATCAGCAACACATTCAGGTCTGTATTTTAAGCTTATGCAAATGAGCAGCTTCTCACAACAGGTGGAGGATCACTTGTCCGCACGCCACAGCAGTGAGAAGCGAGCTGCACAATTCTCATCACAATTCAAATCTACTGCGTAACAAAATACCAAGTTACTATCAACAAGTAGTCAAACAATTAATCACCTCTGATGTGTGCTGACAGCATGTGTCCCTCACCCTTCCTGCTTCACAGGCACGATGTGTCAAACCCAGGCGCGGTCCTCAGCGTCTCACCAAACGAAAATCACAAGGTCGAGTTTCCCGGCAATTCTGCTTGAATCACACATGGCTTAAATGCAGAACGCCATCCAATTATCTGCTTCAGCTGAAAGTCTTTAAGGTTACATGTGAGCACCATCCACAGGTGCTGCACATAATGTTGATGAGGGTGAAGGACTCTTCAGCCAGCACCTTCTCCACAGACAAATCAGTCTTCATGCCACCTGGAGAGCAAAGAAAAGAAAAGAACACCAAAATATCCAGCCACACCCCCCCCCCCCCAACACACAACAATTTATCTAATAAAAGAATTCTGCATTAGATACATTATGCACCAAAACAGGTAACTGAGAAATATCAGGCACATTAAATTTAATAGCTTTAGGCCATGGGACATGTAATGACTCTATGCCTAATTCTCCATTTTCATGCACCAGCAGTAGGGGCAACCTGGGGCTTTGTAGGAAATGTGTTCCTGATAAGGAATATCAATGTCCCCACCCTGGGAAGGTGCTAATGAATTTATGATGTGCGGTTGATGAAAATGCATGTTGTCCTATGGTACATTGAGTGTATTGTGGTTAATATTTTCAACAGATCATCATATTGGTGATTAAAATTGATTGAGAACATTATCCAAACTATTGTGAAGTGCTGCGAGGTCTTTTCTTGCATCTGCAGGGGTGGGTGTGGAAAGAGAGCAAATTTTATACCACGTATTTGATGAAAAAATTATTAGCAGCTACTCTAATGATATCTCACATTCCATTTTTGGAGGGTTCAAGTGAAGCAGACCATGTTTATTCAGTCCTCAATGTGTGTGTCTGTACACAAATCAACAGATAGCGAACAAGCTCCAAGAGAAGGTCAGAAGCTGGAGTAAAGTTGAATGCCCTTTACTGTTGTCTTCATTCTCATGAAACAACTTTTGTAAAATTGAAATGATACAGAAAGATAAAACACCAATTACTAAATGAGTATACAAAATAGCAATATATTCACAGACATAATAATGTAAATATTTGTAGTTCACTGTTATTTTAGCACTAGCAACATGTGCATGTAAATTAACTAAATATTTATGTATTAAAATACATTATACGGACACTTGTGTAACAACAGGATTAACTGAAAATGTGAGAACACTCACAAGTGATCCTTTTCCGAGGCACAAACAGCGGGAGGAAATGAGACGATAGTTGGAGCTGCAAGCTAACCGCATGGCACGTAGCAACTAATGCTTTTCCTCATCAGACTGCGCTAAGACCTGGTAGTGCCATGTGATTAAAGTCACCTATCAGAATAAGGCTGTAACTAAATGAGAAAATAATGTGCTACCCTTAAACGCCAGTAGGAGGAACAAAAGTGATACAAATAATGGCAAATTCCAAAATGAACATAACACTCCCTGCCTGGTATTAGTCAAATACCACTATCCAAATAACTTGAACATGTCTAAACAACAGAGGGAAATAAAATTAGTCTGTGTCTTCTGCACTCTTGAGAAGAATTGTCTCAGAGATGGGTCTCAGCAGAGTCTTTGCTGATCCAGACCGTGTGATCTTGAGTTCGATCTTCCTGACCTTTCCATCTTGGTCAGGGAACGTCTTTTTGACCAGAGCCATTGGCCACTCATTCCGCTTCAACAGGCTATCTTTAAGCAAGACCAAGTCACCTCTGTTCAGATTAGGATGCACATCCTGCCACTTGCCACAACTTTGGAGTGTTGGTAGGTACTGGCGCTTCCATCTGTTCCAAAAAGTGTTGGCCAGATGCTGAACCTGCCTTCACTGCTGACGATGGAGGTCATTATGGTCAGAGGTTCCTGGAGGATGAGGATAAGTACACGTACCTTCTGTGTGAAAGTTTCTGCCTTTAGCAATTCTTCTGCTGTATAAAACTTTTGGCTTCTATGCCACCCACGACAGTCCTCATGCTTGGGCTTAACCACACTCCTTTGAGGCTGAGTGATGTGTCTCAGGAATTCTAGACTTCCAGGATGAAAACCGCTCAAAACGATGACATCCAAGATTAGATGGAGGAATACAGAGTGTGGTAGCATGAGAATGCACCTCACTGAGCGAGGAGATCATATGACTCCTCTTCTGAAGTGGACAGTCCTTCAGGTAGTGACAAGAAAGGAGGCCCTGTGAGCCATGTTGCATTAACAACCTCTGCTGCAGGTACAGATTGCATGGCGTGATCAGCCGGATTCTGAGTAGTGCAGACGTAGTGCCATTCCTCAGGTTTGGTGGACTTCCTGATTTGTTGTACTCTGTTGGAAACATACACATAAAACCATCTGGTCTGATTATATATGTATCCCAAGACAACTTTGCTGTCTGTGTAGCACTGCAATGTGTCCACACTGATGTCCAATTCACTCTCCACCAACTCCACCATTTCCACTGCTAATACAGCTGCACCCAGCTCCAGCCTCGGAATAGTGTGGGCAGCTGTGGGGGCTAGTTTTGCTTTCCTAGGACAAATCTCTCCATCACAGTCAATCACCTTCAGGTAGGCTACAGCAGTGATGGCTTTCATAGAAGTGTCTGAGAAGATATGGAGTTCCTTCCTGTGGGCTGTGGTAAGAGTGGTAGGAGTGTATGCTCATCCTGAAGATGCTCAGACTTTGTAAGGAGTCTTTCCACATTCTCTATTCAGCTTCCTTTTGGTCTGGAAGTGGACTATCCCAATCGAGGACCTCACCACTTATAAGTTCACGCAGTAGGATCTTCCCCTGAATGATGATTGGCGCAATGAATTAGAGACACTATCCACAGTGGCTAGAAAACCTCTCTGGGTGAAGGGTTTCTCTGTTGCTGCCAATCTGAAAATAAAAAGGTTTTGTTTGAGATCCCAGCTGAGGCCTAAGCTACACTGGATGAGGTCTGCACCGTCACCGAAGTCCAAACTCTGAAGACGCTTTGCGTGATTTTCTGGTAGGAAGGCCTTCAAGACTTCAGAATGATTTGACGCCATCTTATGGAGCCGCAAGTTTGAAGTGGCAAGCAACTCTTGCATTCTTTTGAGTAGTTCAATGGCGTTGACAGCTGATGGGAAGGACTTAAGACCTTCATCGACGTAGACGTCTCGCTCGACAAAGTGTTTGGCATTCATGCCATATACACTTGCTCCATATTGTGCAACTTGACGAAGACCATAGATGGCTACCGTTGGAGATGGTCTATTGCCGAACCCGTGGACTTTCATCCTGTACTCAACAATCTCATTGGTGGGTTTGTTATCCTTGAACCAAATAAACCAAAGAAAGGCTTGATGGTCTTCTCTGATGATGAAGCTGTGAAACATCTGCTCGATGTCCGCTATCACAGCAACCAGCTCTCTTCGGAAATGCAGCAAGACTCAGAGTAAGCTGTTGTTTAAATCCAGGCTAGTAAGTTGCTAAATGTTACTACTCCAGGTCCCATCGCACCGTAAGGTGTATTGTGAAACTTATTATTTTGTCTATTGACTGACTCTGGGGAAAGTTCCAGTGACTGCAGGGAAAGCTCTGCTGACTGTGGGGAAAGCCCCACTGGCAGCTGGGAAAGACCGCAGGTCGGGATCCTTTTGGGGGCACGTAAGACCAAATGGAACATAATGGTCCAGGGCTGTGTCTGGGGTAGTATTTATCTAGCTTGCCTGGGAGGGTTTTCCAGTGGCTGTGTCCCTTTGTTGACTTGGTGGGGGCTCCCTGTGTGCCTGCATCCTTGTGGCACAGCATGTCCCCTGGGGGTGGTGCAGGGCTACTGGAGGTAGGCGGGTGGGCTAAATTTTACTACTCCAGGTCCCATCGCACCGTAAGGTGTATTGTGAAACCTAGCGCATCATTAAGTGAGACGCCACTGTGCTGGGCAATGGAATCAAAGATGACTCTGATTTGAGTTGGCTTACAAGGGTGGTATTCACTAAAGATGGGAAGATACCATCGCTCTTCTTCCTCTGATAATGGTGGAGCTAACTCTGCCTGGTCGTGATCAAAAATCTTTTGCATGAAGCTCAGAAAGTGAGTTTTCATCTCAGGCTTTCTTTCTAGGGTGTGTCGGAGAGAAGTGAGGCGACTGAGTGCCTGCTCTCGATTATTTGGGAGCCCTTGCCGAGGGGACCGAAATGGAAGAGGTGCTACCCAACTGTTGGTACTGTCCATAAACATTTCTTTATCCATGAGCTCCATGAAAAGTTTGTCTTCATTGGAGAGAACCACTTTAACATCTTCATTGGTCCTTCCAAAGATTGAGCTGCCAAAGCTGCAGTCATCAAAGACTGTGATTGTGACTGTGAAAAGATTCATTCAAAACTGTGACGTGAGCAGAGCGATCAGCGGCGGCGTGAGCAGAGCCGCTGGCTCGGCTGTGGCTGTGTCGGTGCACCATTCAGGCTTGTGGCTTGTTGGGGTGGCCGGCAGCACTGTTTGCTTTCGGCATTTCGGCATTGTGTGCTGGAAGCTTATAGTCTAACTATGACTCGGCGACGGTTTCCAGCTGGACCCGTGACTTCGCCGGAGCCTATCAGCCAGGTCTGCTGCAGCGGCAGAGGGTGCCATTTACATCGGCAGTTGTCGTCTCTACAGGAAAGTCGGGACGTTTCAGGACAAGCTAAGCTAAGTCATGCTAAGCTAACTGAGCTAGCTGTGCTCAGCTTGGCTGATTATTTGTTGTGAATCTCATTTTACTGTTTTATTTTATTTTATTATTTTATTAGTATTTTATTATTTTTTAGGAGTAAATGGTAAATGGAGTGCATTTATATAGCGCTTTTCCATCTGCATCAGATGCTCAAAGCGCTTTACAATTATGCCTCACATTCACCCCGATGTCAGGGTGCTGCCATACAAGGCGCTCACTACACACCGGGAGCAATAGGGGATTAAAGGCCTTGCCCAAGGGCCCTTAGTGATTTTCCAGTCAGGCGGGGATTTGAACCCATGATCTTCTGGACTCAGGCCCAACATCTTAACCACTAGACCATCACCGTCCATCACACACCATCACAGGAGTGGGTTAAACTCTGTGTTTTTGGTGTTTTTAAAAATTTTATATGATGCTGGCAGAGAGGGTGGCTCTTTTGGAGAGCCGTGTTCGTAAGTTGGAACAGCTTATTAGCCTTGTAGACATTGATGTTACGGGCATGGTTGATGTTGACCCAGCTGTTATGCCTACTGGCATTAGTAAAGAGGGGCCGGCTGGGGAGGATGGTTTTCAGACTGTCGTCGGGCAGAGGAAGTCACGTGGGGCTCGGTGGAAGTCATGTGGGGCGTGGTGCCCGGTTGTGGCACCCAAATTATATTCGCCTGTGCGAACTATGAACCCATTTTCTCCTCTGGATATGCCTGATGTCAGTCTTATGAACCCACGGACTTCCACTCCTGTCCTCAGGCCGAAACGTCGGGTGTTAGTGATAGGGGATTCCTTCACCCGTAAGGTTGAGTTGCAGATGCCAGCTGATGTTCAGTGTTTTCCTGGGGCAAGAGCTACTGACTTTGCCTCCTATCACAGGGTACTACCGCTGCAAAATGGTAAACAAACCAAGAAACATGACATGAAATACAGTCATATAGTTATTCATGCTGGTGCAAATGATGTTAAGATGAAGCAGTCAGAAATTACAAAAATGAATATAGAGAGGACTTGTGACCTTGCTAGAAGGTCATGTCGACATCGATTAATAGTTTCTGGTCCTCTCCCCTCCCGGGGTGGTGATGAGGGTTTTAGCAGGCTGTTATCGTTAAATAAATGGCTAGCACAGTTTCGTACGCAACACAGTTTTGGTTTTGTTGATAACTGGCCTTCGTTCTGGGGCCGGCGTGATCTGTTGATGCCGGATGGCTTTCACCCTACTAGAGAGGGAGCTGCCATCTTGTCCGCGAATATAGATAGGGCTCTGCAGGGAGGGTAACACTTGGAGTATACAGCAGGTCGCAGAATATGGGATGAAAGTGGGTGTGGGATCCATTAGTTTAGCAGGGAATTTAGTGCGGACAATCCAAGGTGCTGAAAGTGTTTCTTTTGGGAGGGAGATTTATCAGATTGAGACTGTGGCCTGCTCCTGTAGACGTGTTTGTAGAATTTACAGGGGGATATGTTTTTCAAATTTAGTACCTATTACTACATTGGATGACACTGGAGTTGAGGATGGCCTGCTGGTTGTTCCTGCTGTATTAAATATTTCATGTCTGATGCCTGCGATCCGTGTGGAGTGTATCAGGCCGAAACCTATTTTTAGGTACCTTAGAAATGTTATTTTGGAACCACCCATAAACCCAAATAGTCTAATTATCAACTCTGCCGAGGTCCTTAGTTTGGGTCTTATAAATGTTAGATCATTGTCTTCAAAATCTATGTTGATCAATGATTTAATTGTGGATCACCATTTGGATATGATTGGTTTGTGTGAAACCTGGCTTAAACCTACAGTTGTTCTACCCCTGAATGAAGCTTGCCCACCGGCATACACATTTAGTCATGTTTCCCGTGGTATGAAGCAGTGCGGGGGTATTGCTTTTATTTATAAGTCTAGGTTTACGTTAGTAACTGTTGGGGGTCACAGGTATGGATCGTTTGAGCATCTGATTCTCCGCTCTGCCCATGATGTTACATATTGTTTAGGGCAGAAGTATGGACATCAGTCGTGTTATTTTGTCATTGTTTATAGGCCCCCTGGCCCATATTCTGAATTCCTGGATGAATTTGGTGAGTTTATTTCTAACTTGTCAACTAATGCTGATAACATTTTGATTATGGGTGATTTTAACATTCATATGAATCGGCCCTCTGATCCCCTCTGTAAATCATTTATGGAGATTGTAGATACATTGGGATTTCAGCAGTGTATTCAGGGCTCGACATATTAGTGGTAATACCCTGGATTTGGTTTTTGTACGTGGTATTGCTGTCATGAATATTGGTATACTGCCCCTTGCATCGGTGGTCTCTGACCATTCACTTATTAAGTTTACATTTACATTACTGCGTTTAGTGGAGCAACCTGGCCTATTACTGCGGCGACGCATTAAACCTTGAACTAGGACTGAACTTGAAGCCAGATTGCCTGGTCTTTAAGCTTCAATGTTGCAGAATGCTCAATCAGTGGACAGTCTGGTGGATGGTTTGAATTCGGTACTTAAAACTACACTTGATGAGATTGCGCCTCCTTTATTAAGGCCTTGCCTTCCCAAAGTGCAGTCGCCTTGGTTTAATGGCTACTTGCGGGACCTCAGGCAGAAGGCTAGAGGTCTGGAACGGAAGTGGCGTAGCTCTAAATTGGAGGTGTTCCACTCTGCATGGCATGATGCAGTTGCAGAGTATAAGCATGCACTATGGACTACAAAGCGGGCTTACTATTCGGATTTGATCAATAAAAATAAGCACAACTCAAAATTTTTGTTTTGACACTGTAGCATTTCTTATCCAGGGTCAGTCAACTGTTAGTCCTTCTCTTTTATAGCTCAAGACCTTGGAGACTTTGAGAAGAAAATAGAAGACATTAAATTGAGCATATCTAAACATGCTTTGGCTCAATCTCTGAACCCTGCTGTGGAGATGGGTGTTAATAATGAGATGACACCTAGATTTACAGAATTTGATACTCTTTCACTAGACGCGCTAGCAAAGCTCGTGACGTCTACAAAAAGTACAACCTGCCTATTTGATCCTATACCAACAAAATTGTTTAAGGACCTGTGGCCTGTTCTTGGGCCGAGTGCACTGGAAATGGTTAATCTTTCATTAAGCTCTGGTTCTGTGCCTGGGTGTTTTAAATCTGCAGTGATTAAACCACTACTTAAGAAATCTGGTCTTGACCCTGTTGTATTGAGTAATTACAGGCCGATATCAAATCTGATTCTAAAATTCTGGAAAAAGTGGTCTCACAGCAGCTTGTAGACCATTTACTGAGAATGATCTTTTTGAGCCACTTCAGTCTGCTTTCAGAAAACATCACTCCACAGAGACAGCGCTTACCAGAGTGGTGAATGAGTTTCTGTGTGCAATGGATTCGGACACCAGGATGGTTTTAGTGCTCTTGGATTTTAGTACTGCGTTTGATACTGTGGATCACTGTGTTTTACTTGATAGGCTGGAAAATTACCTTGGGATTACTGGAAGTGTTCTTGCTTGGCTGACGTTATACTTGCCCAGTCGTTCTTATTGTGTTGTGTGTAATAACACTACTTCTGGCCTTGGTAAAATGAAATTTGGGGTTCTTTGGGGAAATTTGTTATGCTGATGATACTCATTTGTACATGCTGGTAACTGCTGGTATTCTTGCCCATATAAAAGCCTTGGAAGATTGCCTTATATCTGTGAGAAGTTGGTTGTCTAGTAATTTCCTACTCTTGAATTCTGATAAGACTGAAATGATGGTTCTTGGTCCAGCCAGACATCGGCATCATTTTGACCAGCTGGCGCTTAATTTTGGTTTGTGTGTTGTGCATCATACGAACAAAATGAGGAATCTTGGAGTACTTTTCGATCCTACATTGTCTTTTGGCCCCCACATTAGAGATATTACGAGGACTGCCTTCGTTCATCTGCGAAATGTGGTGAGGATTCGTCCCATCCTGTCTGTGGCTGATGCTGAGACTTTGATACATGCGTTTATTTCTTCCAGACTGGATTATTGTAATGCTTTATTTTCTGGCCTACCTCAGTCTAGCATTCGAGGACTTCAGTTGGTACAGAATGCTGCTGCCAGACTGTTGACACAAAATAGAAGGTTTGACCACATTACTCCCATTCTGGCATCCCTTCACTGACTACCGGTTTCTGCCAGATCGGATTTTAAAGTTTTATTGTTGGTTTATAAAATTGTTCATGGACTGGCACCTTCCTACCTGGCGGACTTGGTTAAGCCCTACATACCTGCGAGGCCCTTGCATTCGCAGGGCTTCTGTGTGTTCTGAGGATGAACAAGTCGTCTGTGGGGTATAGAGCCTTCTCCTACCGTGGTCCAACTCTTTGGAACGATCTACCTGCTGTTATTAGGCAGTCTGACATGGTGGAGACTTTTAAATTAAGACTGAAGAGCCACTTTTTTAGACTGTCTTATCATTAATTTAATCTGTTTGTGTTTGCTTTGTAATTTCTTTTTATTCTACTGTGTTTTATCTTTTTATTGTGCTTTTCTTGCTTTTAATTTTGATTTTAGATTAATTTGTGTTGTTGTGAATTGTGTGAAGCGCCTTGGGGCGACTTTGTCGTGAGTTGGCGCTATATAAATTAATAAACTGAATTAAACTGAATTGTGATGCCAAGCTTTTCCTTTACTCTAAGGTGTTTGGGACATGGCGAGAGGAGGGATGGACGCCAGTTTTCAAGCACTTTGGTCTGGTAGGAAGTGACAGCCTCTGGCTTGTGGGCTGAACCCAAACAGACATTGCCAACGACCACCCAGCCAAGGTCTAGTCTCTGAGTGTAGGGGGCATTGGGAGGACCATTGTGATGCTCTCTGACCTTATGAATCTGAAGGATGTCACATCCTAGAAAGAGTAATATCTGAGCCTCTGGATCTAGATGGGGAATCTTATGAGCTATGGACTTCAGGTGAGCGTGGTGCTGCATGGCTGCAAGTGTCGGGATCTCTGACCGATCTTCTGGCATATGATTACACTCAATGAGTGTGGGAAGCATTGTAACTCCATCCAATGACTCCACTATAAACCCTGCTCTTCTCCCCGATGTTTCAGTAGTGCCTGCAAACGTGCAAAGTGTATGGTGAGTCTAACCCTTTAATTTGGAAGAGGTTGAAGAATTCAGATATAGCTAATGACTTGTTACTTTGATCATCCATTACAGCATAGACCTTAATGGCTTTGTCTTGGTGTCTCTTGGGATACACTTTCACTAGGCATATCTTAGAACAGGATATAGGCTTCTTCTCTTTATCACAAACTTCTGTGCACCTGGATGTGACTGCTGATTGAAGTGCCTCTCCTTCACCTTCCCCTCCATGCTCTAAGGAGGGGTCTCTAATGTCCTATCGAGCAGACCCAGGGTGCACTGAAGCAATGTGGCGTCACTGTCGCATTCTTTGCACTTCAAGACTGCCTCACATTTCTTTGCAAAGTGAACAGTAGAAGAGCAACACCTGAAGCAGATGCCCTTCTCTTTAAGAAAAGCTTTGCGGTCTTCAAGCAGCTTGCTGTGAGAACCTCTACACTTTTTCAGAGGATGTGTTTTTTTATGGATGGGGCATTGCCTGTCGATGTCACTCAGCTTGCCATTTCAACTGTTTAATTGAGAAGCTGAGCTTTGTGGTGCAACTTCAGTCTTATGAGTGGACACGTGACTTTTGACATATCCTGATCTCCTTTCCTCTCTTTCAGGCTTTGGTGGACCTGCAAAGAATCTATGGGGACTGTTCAATGCAGCTGTAGGGATGGCTGAGAGTGTGAAGCTAGGGTCATTTCTTCTGCGTGCTTCATTACATATGAAATCTGTGAAGAATGCAAATGGAGGAAAAGAGACATTGCACTGCTCTTTGTATTGAGAACCATGAGCTAACCACCTCTCTTGCAGACTGTGTGGCAACTTTTCAACAATAGGATTGACTCCCCTGGCAGTGTCCAGAAATGAGAGACCAGGTAAGTAACCCTCAGATTTGGCACACTCTAACTCCCTCAACAGGTTTTTCAGCTCCCTCAGCTTCAAAGCATCCCTGAGACTGATTTTAGGAAAGTTCCCTATTCTTTCAAAAAGAGCTCTCTCGATTACTTTGGGGAAGCATAACACTCCTCTAAGCGATCCCAGGCCATCCTTAAGCCTATGCTATGGCAGGGTTAGTGACATGAACAGAACGGATCCTCATGATGTGTTCTGAAGACTGATTTCTTAACCACTTTGTTAATAGGTCAAGTTCTTCACTTGCACTTAAATTAAGGCCTCCTATGATGTTGTTGTTGTGAAAATAATTTCCACGCCCAATAGCTTTCTGGTCGATCATTAAACTTGGTGAGACCGGAGTTCACTAGCTCACGATGCACTAAGTACTTTGTGATATCACTCATACTAGTCCTGTCGTCAGTATGTAGCTGTAATGGGGCCCTATTGACAGAGGAAGTGTCTGGCAGAGTGAAGGGAGGGTCAGCAGGGGATGGTGATAAACCGCTGGCACAGGCCTTTTGGGTTGCAGTGTGTTGTGGTTGTTGTCCATCGTGGTGCACTGGCAAACCACCACCGTTGCCCACTCAGGCAACTGTGCTTTTGGACCATCACTCTTAGGTAAAACATGAGAAGCACCACTGTCATCCCCAGCAGTGCGCTCCCTTTTATCAGTTTGAATGTCAGGGTTGTTAAATGGCTGTAAGGATGGTGTATACAGTTTAAGTTCTGGAGGCTCTGCATCACCATAATGTAGCCTGGAGTGTTTTTCGACATAGTCACGAGTGCCCTGCCTGGCAACGTGAACTGACTCGTGATGACTCCCATTGTCCTCTCTGTCCTCTGCTTTTGCTTCGAGGACTTCAGCTTCTATCAAAGTCACAGCTACCTCCCTCTCATGTTGTAAGGTTGCCAGTTCAGCCAATATGCGTGCCTCTTTGACTTGCACATCTGCAGCTCGACGGGCCTCTTCACCTCAGCTCAGCAGCTAGAGGAGCCTCTGCTAATTTTAATTCAGCTTCTCGCTGAATGAAAGGAGTGCTCGCATGTGCTGCTTTGGCTTTAGCACGGCCTCTGGCTCCTGCCCTGCTAGCTGAGGAAGAGTTAGATGAGGTGGAGGCGATAGAACATTGTGATTTTGCTTTGGGTGCGACATCCTTTTCTGTAACACCATCATCTTTGCTGCGTGATTGTTCCTGTCCAGCCTCAGTAGTATGTGACATCATAGAATGAACTCCTCCAACGATGTATGTGAAGAGGTGGATATGGAGACTTTTGAGTGTTTGATGTCAAGTTTTGCAGTACCTTGTTTTCCTTGATGCCATAGTACCCACCGTGAAGACGCTTTTTTACTATTCTGTCCTCAATGTGTGTGTCTGTACACAAATCGACAGATAGCGAACAAGCTCCAAGAGAAAGTCAGAGGCTGGAGTAAAGTTGAATGCTTTTTACTGTTGTCTTCATGAAACAATTTTTGTAAAACTTAAATGATACAGAAAGATACAACACCAATTACTGAATGCTTATACAAAATAACATAATATATTCACAGACATAATAATGTAAATAATAGTAGTAGTTCACTGTTATTTTAGCACTAGCAACATGTGCATGTAAATGAACTAAATATTTATGTATCAAAATACACTCAACAAAAATATAAACGCAACACTTTTGGTTTTGCTCCCATTTTGTATGAGATGAACTCAAAGATCTAAAACTTTTTCCACATACACAATATCACCATTTCCCTCAAATATTGTTCACAAACCAGTCTAAATCTGTGATAGTGAGCACTTCTCCTTTGCTGAGATAATCCATCCCACCTCACAGGTGTGCCATATCAAGATGCTGATTAGACACCATGATTAGTGCACAGGTGTGCCTTAGACTTCCCATAATAAAAGGCCAGTCTGAAAGGTGCAGTTTTATCACACAGCACAATGCCACAGATGTCGCAAGATTTGAGGGAGCGTGCAACTGGCATGCTGACAGCAGGAATGTCAACCAGAGCTGTTGCTCGTGTATTGAATGTTCATTTCTCTACCATAAGCCGTCTCCAAAGGCGTTTCAGAGAATTTGGCAGTACATCCAACCAGCCTCACAACAGCAGACCACGTGTAACCACACCAGCCCAGGACCTCCACATCCAGCATGTTCACCTCCAAGATCGTCTGAGACCAGCCACTCGGAGAGCTGCTGAAACAATCGGTTTGCATAACCAAAGAATTTCTGCACAAACTGTCAGAAACCATCTCAGGGAAGCTCATCTGCATGCTCGTCGTCCTCATCGGGGTCTCGACCTGACTCCAGTTCGTCGTCGTAACCGACTTGAGTGGGCAAATGCTCACATTCGCTGGCGTTTGGCACGTTGGAGAGGTGTTCTCTTCACGGATGAATCCCGGTTCACACTGTCCAGGGCAGATGGCAGACAGCGTGTGGCGTCGTGTGGGTGAGCGGTTTTCTGATGTCAATGTTGTGGATCGAGTGGCCCATGGTGGCGGTGGGGTTATGGTAGGGCAGGCGTCTGTTATGGACGAAGAACACAGGTGCATTTTATTGATGGCATTTTGAATGCACAGAGATACCGTGACGAGATCCTGAGGCCCATTGTTGTGCCATACATCCAAGAACATCACCTCATGTTGCAGCAGGATAATGCACATCCCCATGTTGCAAGGACCTGTATACAATTCTTGGAAGCTGAAAATGTCCCAGTTCTTGCATGGCCGGCATACTCACCGGACATGTCACCCACTGAGCATGTTTGGGATGCTCTGGACCGGCGTATACGACAGCGTGTACCAGTTCCTGCCAATATCCAGCAACTTCGCACAGCCATTGAAGAGGAGTGGACCAACATTCCACAGGCCACAATTGACAACCTGATCAACTCTATGCGAAGGAGATGTGTTGCACTGCATGAGGCAAATGGTGGTCACACCAGATACTGACTGGTATCCCCCCCAATAAAACAAAACTGCACCTTTCAGAGTGGCCTTTTATTGTGGACATCTGTGCACTAATCATGGTGTCTAATCAGCATCTTGGTATGGCACACCTGTGAGGTGGGATGGATTATCTCAGCAAAGGAGAAGTGCTCACTATAACAGATTTAGACTGGTTTGTGAACAATATTTGAGGGAAATGGTGATATTGTGTATGTGGAAAAAGTTTTAGATCTTTGAGTTCATCTCATACAAAATGGGAGCAAAACCAAAATTGTTGCGTTTATATTTTTGTTGAGTGTACATTATATAAACACTTGTGTAACAACAGGATTAACTGAAAATGTGAAAACACTCACAAGCGATCCTTTTCCGAGGCACAAACAGCGGGAGGAAATAAGACAATAGCTGGAGCTGCAAGCTAACTGCATGGCACGTAGAAACTAAGGCTTTTCCTCATCAGACTGCGCTAAGACCTGGTAGTGTCATGTGATTAAATTCACCTATCAGAATAAGGCTGTAACTAAATGAGAAAAAAAATGTGCTACCCTTAATCTTCGGTATGGGGAGCAAAAGTGATACAAATACAGGTAAATTTCAAACTGAACATAAAAATGTTGGAAAATAATTGTAGATTATAATGTACAAATATTAAAACAAACAAGCAAACAAAAAAACCTTAATTGCAACACTTAAAAAAAAAAACCCAGAGTGTTGCTGGGGTGGTGTCAATTATTGTCATATACCTCCTTATATGAAATATGAGGTCCACAATTTTTTCAGTATTATGTCTGACAAGACTGATTTGCATTTTGGCTATTTGAAATTATCACTTGACTTCTCTTTGATGCAGGTGTCAGGACCCCAAGGATAGGACAAGATCCCAGGACCCTTCCCCAGGACTCTTCTACAAGATCACAGGGAATGGATGAGACCCCAGATTGAACAAGATCTTACAATGCATATCAACACAAAATGTAAACTTTTCTACACACTAGATCTTTGCTTTTAGGCCATTGCTACTGAAAAATAATGAAAATGCAAAGGATTGAAATTGTCAAAACTGTCTTATTATGTACATCTTTAGCTTGGGACTCCGACAAGGGTGGTCGCATCTCCTCCACTCTCCCTTATCTCTGCTCTCTGCTTTAACCTTCAAGTCCCTACTTCAAATTATATTGGATACTGGCTCTATTGGACTACTATTGGATTAACCATGGAATTGATCAGCTGGTCTCTGAACGCTATTGACACCATCTTTTCTACAAGAAGGTCAGGACCAGGGGATCCTACCTGCCCAGATGGAATGCATCCTGTGGGCTATGTTCTCGACTCCTGGAGGTCTTGGCGTATTGCATGCATGGCGCCTTTCTCCGTTGAGGATGTCGAGGATTTATTCATACTTGGTCTTATGGTAGCAGGGCTGGTACTTTCTGGCTTATGTGCTGCCCTGATCTATCGGAAAATTGGCAAGACGGTGGCATCAAGAACCACGGCGCCTCGCTTGTCCGTCATGATTAATGAGGTGGGCAAGGTGTTGCATTCTCAGACTGTGATGACTCTTGAACTCAGACGCAAACTGGATGACATCTTGGAGCCAGATGCGTGCCTTGCAGATGAAGTTGAAGATTCTGGAGGCCGGGGAATATTCTTAATTCATAATTGGGAATATTCTTAATTCATAATTGGGATTTGGTTGTTCAAGTGGACCTGTAAAAAGTGTTTTTCACTGCTCAAACCACAACACGGCAGGCTTATCAAGCCTGAAGGACAAATTGCCCGACTGTTTTCCTCCAGAGGAACCCCATCTCAACCCACAAAGACAAAATGTTTTTCATAGGACTGAAGCATGCTCCACTCCCTCTCCCCAACCCCCTCCTACCCCCATCACACACACCCCACTCCGGCTTCTGCTCACGTCACCCCCCTTCCCTTCTGCGGGGGCGGCAGGGTTTTAGCTGCTGCTGGTCCCCGTTCCCCCCCCAAGCTGTCGGTGGCGCAACTCAGGGTTGCTGCGCGACCTTCACCCACTTGCCTCAATTCATATAACGGACTTCTTCAGATTTAGTGCACATAAACAACGTCAAATGTGTATGTGCTGTCCTTAATTCTGATGTGTGCCATTATTACGGTAAACAAGTAATAATTGTGGACTAATTGCTGCCTGAGGTAACTGGAGTGTAAACATAATTTCTCCATTGTGAAATCAATAAAGTATATCTCTCATTGTACATCATGTAAGCAAAAACACAATATAACTCTAATAATCATCACAGACAAGTTATATTGTTTTATAGTTTCTAATTCTCACATTTTAAGCAATATACAATGAGGTACCATAGCTTCAAACCATTTGGCACATCAAAACATATTTTTGAATTATATATTTTAATAATTCCTGAAGCAGCTTCAGTAATTTCATGGAAGGCGCATAAAACAATCAATAATACATCACACATAACCAAATTATTAAAGAATTAGACAAAGATTTAAAAAAAAAAAAATTTCTGACGTACCAAATGGTGCGATTCCACAGTATTATATACTGTTTAATCTATTGCATTACAGTGGAACCTAATTATGAAACGTCCATGGGACAATTTTTATGATATTAGGGTTGCAAAAATAATGAATAATAAAGAATAAAAAAATCAACACTTGGATGTAAAAATTACTTTATGAGGAATTCGTTGTTGTAGTAGATTCCTTTATGTTTCCACTGTATCATGTGCCATATAATCAATTGTAAAGTATTATCAATTGCGCAGTATTTTATTTTACTGAGTGACAATAAATATTGTACAGATAACAAGTGCACAGATACTTGACAACTGACACTTGTACCTTGAAAATGGAGATAATTTAAAAATTTGATATCAAGCATGTTTTCTGTCCATTTTTTCCTCATTATCCCAGACAATGACCAAATGTATTTTAACCTTTGTGACAGAAAAGATTTCCATTTTAGACTAAATGGTTTGACACTCTACAAATTTAATGCAGACATTTTCATCATAAGTTTTATATGTAAAATTATTGGGGAAATAAACATATTGTAATCCCATGACAGTCAGCCAGTTTCCTGATCAAGACTATGCACTTGGGCTTTAAATGGATTTCATGATTATGGAGAACATGAAATGCTAAAAAAGAATGTTTTATAGATTTGGATCTCAGAGTGATAGTACAGCGATTGTGATTGGTCTACTACAACATTGTGTCTAATACAATATTGCTGATTGGTTGGCAATAGGCTTGGCCACAGAAGTTAAAGTGAAAATAACTGCCAAAATTATTAGTTTTCATGCTTTTGTGAGCAGCTTCTTGATGAGGGGATATACATTTTCTGAACATTTACAACTGGGTGGACTGTCCAAGAATACAGTTAGCCTGACCAGGGATCAAACCAGGTCTACATGCTTGTATACCAGCTCATATCTCAGAGACCTGCTCTACTCTACCTCCATAAGAGGAGGAATATACTTTATGAACATTTACAGTACACAGTCATCACCATGAAGCTTTATTCAATTCAGAAGTGTGCATTATCAACAGTGGACATTGTCCCCCCATTATACCTAATAGGATCCAGAGGTAACAGTGGTAGGTTTTTCCTTGCCATTGTTGCTCTGGGGGTTAGTAAGGTTAGACCTTACTTGTGTGAAGCGCCTTGAGGCAACTCTGTTGTGATTTGGCACTATATAAATGAAAATAAATTGAAAATTGAAAAACAAAAAAAGAGGTGAGTCGAAACACTGCTTGTTTAAAATGTTCAATTATTTCAATAAAGCTGAAGTGTAGTTTTCAGTAGCACACACAGAGGTTAGACTAAAATTTTTTTAATGGATGTGAAACCCCTCATAAGACAAATATGCACACTGGAAATAATGTGTATATTTATTATTTTCCACGAGTGTTTCTGAGCAGTCTTAATGCATTTATAGTTGCAAGGCATTTTTTAAAAAAGGAGATTCTATTATATTTCCCATTAATTTACCACTGTCTAGCTGGGTGGTTGCCATCCAGGACCCAAGGCATCATGTGCCGAATGGTAGAAATGTTTACATAAATTAAAAATATGTCCTGATTTACCGATGACAGACACAAATACCACTTCCAAATAATCCACCTCCATACTCTCATCTCCTCCACTGGATCACCCGAGGGTTGTGTCCTCTCACCTTTATTATTTGTTTTATATACAAATGACTGCTGCAGCCAACATGCGGGTCATTATATTGTTAAATTTGAGGATGATTCAGTTATTGTGTCCCTGCTGAGTGGTGATGCCCCTGATCATGGACCAGTGGTGAGGGAATTCACAGACTGGTGTAAAGCTTAATTCTTGCACATTAATGATGAAGAAACAAAAGAGATGTTTATTGACTTTCAAAGGAATCCTCCAGACATCCCTCCTGCCAGGATTGACAGTCAAGCAGTGAAGCAGGTCAACAGTTACAAATACCGTGGTATTCACCTTGATGACAAACTGTCCGTTGCTTTTCATGTAGATGCTGTGTGCAAGAAGGTTCACCAGCGTATATATTTTTTAGGAAGCTGCAGAGTTTGAATGTTAACAGTTCTTTTATGTGAATGTTTTATTCTTGTTTTATTGAGTCTCTTTTAACCTTTTCTTTTATTTTCTGGTTTGGCTCCCTCACTCTTAAAAATAAGAACAGACTACAAGGCATTGTTAGACTGTGTGGAAAAATTGCAGGGACTAACCTGAATAACTTGGTGGCCCTACACCAAACCAGGTTAACTAATGCCAGTTTAATCATCACAGACCAGAGCCATCCTTTGGCTCGCTGGTTCCAGTTACTTCCGCTGGGTCACAGGTATGTCCTGCCAAAGTGCAGCACTAACAGATTTCTAACAGATAAGTTTTCTTTTGTCCCTGCTGCCATTTCCCTGTTAAATAAGTCATCTGTCATGTCTTTTGTCTGTATTTATTATTGTCTGTATGATTGTGGCAGTAACTGTTTAATTGCTGGCTGCACAAAAATTTCCCCACAGGTATATTAAAGATTTTTTTTTTAACTTGAACTTTGAAGTGCAGTCTGTCCACAATCTGACTGCAGTCTGAATAATCGTATGGCATGGAAATGGCATTTGAAGCATTCTGATAGCCTTCGAGGGGCAGTTCAATATCAGCCACAACGTCAAAACCTGGCCGAATGTCCCAAATGTGCCTGAATGCACCACGAGTGCTCCCCGGGTGCTGCTGCAATGTATCGTGGAACAGCACTTGGACTGCAGACGCATGGCATTGGAAGTGCAGACACACCAATCTGACACATTGTACCCACTGTATCCCACACACATATGAACTGTGTGAGAAAGGCATATATAAATAATCAGTGTACACCCCATCCCATAATGGCTGGTCTGTCCGGTATTCCTGGGTAACGGTAACAGTATGACAACCAGTCACTGCCACCACCACCACCCCACCCACCCGCGCGCCTCCTCCACCACCATCTTATTCCCGTCACACTAGAGGCAGAATGAGGGCGAATGCCGCCCGAATGGATATTTGGCCTACATTCAGCCAAAGTCAAGGCACACTTGAAACTTCAGTCATGCACATTCACACAGCCAGTCTGAATGTAGAGCAAATGCTCTCCACCATCAAGGTGCATTTGAAGTGGGGAAAGCTCAAATGGCGGTCGAAGTGCAGTCTGACTGCATTCTATGCATTCAAAATGGCACTCCAACAGCATTCGAAACAATCTGAATGGGATCAGCCATCATACCGCAATGGCCAGCTAGTACAGACCCTAGCCAAATGCCCTGGGTGTGGCACGAATGAGCCGGATTGCACCTGAGTGCCTCCAGACTATCCCAGGTGGGAGCCGAATTCAACACGGATGCCATCCAAATGTCCCAAGTGGCCCTCGAATGTAACATGGATGCCGCCTGAATGTCCTGAGTGGCCCCCAAATGCAACATGGATGAGGACAGAATGTACCGAGTGCATCTTGACTGTGGTCGGAACACAATGACTGCAACACCGGGTACTACAAGAGGGCGGGACCTTGGCGCGCAAATCAGTGTCCACATTGATTGTCACATGATCGCCACCAACACGCCAAGACAGAGAGATAGAGAGAGAGCCATGGCACATCTAAGGCAACAACATGGTGTCAAAACAATGTGTTTCCAAGACCAAGCACGTCGCCATGGTCCGCGGCCAGGTCAATGCGTTGTAGGCCGGGAAGGGCCAACTGCGTCAAACCCTGACACGCACCAGGGTGCAGCAACACCATCACTGCCACCACTGCAGGAACCAGCCTACACAGACACAACTCCCAGATGAACTCCCACAGCCAACCAGGTCCTGGAGCCGGCACCGAGCCACCCAGCAACACCAACAGCGAGCGTCCTCATGATGAATCTGACGTGGTGGTACACAAGTGGTACACAAAAATGAGGACGGGTTTGAGGGACGCCTGGATCCTGCACCAGTTTGAATTTCTCAGGCCTCACCTCATAATTCAGATAAAGAGGAGGGTCACCATCAGTGTAAGTATCACATTACCACCATGTGCTGTGGACATGTCGATACATCAACCCTATATGCACAGCCCGAACCTTCGTATTCACAGTGTTTGCAATGTGTGTATCACCGTCATCTCCAGTGTGGTGAGGTCCCTGTTTAACACATGCCCACATCTAGCTGGGGTAACTGGGTGTAATGTGACATGTACATGTATGTGTAAAACCCTACTGCCCCGTCCCTCTGAGGTACTTGGTTGCTATGTCAACCGGAATGTCCCTTTTGTACATCAATAACATAACCCATCTAACTATCTCTGTATGATGATAATGATATGGCAATATCCGTCCACATATGCTCACATCACCTCTGTATGTGCTCCATGCAGACAAAGGCCAAGATTCAGGCCAGGGCAGGATCACCTGCTACTTCTGGACTCGCCCCAATGGACAGCGACACATACGGTGTGGAGCAGGACCCATCCATGCACGCCCAATCCATCACAGATATCACCACCGGGTCAAGGTCCAGGCTGGCTGATGCCACTGAGGGCACAATCAGCCAAATTGCGAAGCTGCAACGGCAGCTGCTGCAAAGGCTGTTGGACACCCACAGACCATGTCTGCAGCGCGAGGTAGACGCCTTCTTGGACTACCTCAAGTGGCCTATAACTCCCCCCTCGTGGCAGCGGCTCCAGGGTGAGGCCTGCTGCCTGCTGCCGCGGTACAAGCAGGAGGCGTAGCAGCTGGCCCTCACTCAAACCCAGCCACAGCAGCAGACACACGGCTAACACATGACCTCCTCCCAAGCACCCATGGCTGGGCCCAGCAGCCACACCTACGCCTCCATGAGAGCCTCACCCATCGCAGTGGATGGGGCCCAGGTCCAGCAGTTGACCACTGTGTGGGGCTCCCAGGAGGCAAGTTGGGTCCAACAGCAATATAAACACCACCACATCCACCAGGCCACAGGGTGCCCCACGCACCCACCCTCCCTGCCAGCACATACCTACCACAATCGCACACCTCACCCACATGCACCCGGGGCATGGGGAACCTCGGTGGCATCAGAGGGGGGAGGGGTTGTTAAGGTTAGACCTTACTTGTGTTAAGCACATTGAGGCAGCTTTGTTGTGATTTGGTGCTATATAAATGAAATAAATTACATTGAATTGGAGCAACACCAGCTTCACACAGCTACTCCCACCCGACCTGGACCACACCACCACTGGACTACACAGCCCCCACCTACACATGCACCGCCCACATGGAGACCACTGACTGGGCAGGCAAGCCATGAACACTGGGGACAGTAGGGGCCTCATCGCCGTGGCACATGCACACCATTGGGGGGAGGGGAGGCAGGCACCATATGGAGGGCGGGTGTTGTGGATGTGTATGCGATGAGCTGATGTTTTATTAGAATATATTTAGCTGTTATCCTTATGAGCAGTCTCAATACACACATATGTTCCCAGTCTACAACAGTCATACGGGTGTTTTCTGTGCCCCTTTAAGCTGCATATTTTATTTTATATTAGTCCCGCATTCCCTGGTGTAGCTATGTGCCCTCTTGCTGCATTGCAGGTGTGTTGATGTGTCGTTGATATGTACATGTTCTCTGCTGCACATTTAGGTGTAACAGATGTAGTTGGTAACAGTACTAAATGCATAACCTATTGCAATCTTTGGTTGAATTACTGGTTTGATTTGTATGTTATTCAACAAGTTATGTAGTTTACTGCGACATGACTTCTGGATAAAAGTGTTCAATACAGGAAAAAAGAGGGACAGCGTCTGAGACTGTGCAGCTGTCTGTATATGTGTGTGTGAGACATATGTGCCCTCCTGATGCATTACAGATATTAAAGGTGCTGATCCTGATCCCTGCCTGTGTGTTTACTTTGTAGTGTACCAGTGTCCACCGCTCCGTATTCATGTGCACTAATGACTGTTGCTTGCATTGTCTGTACATATGCATGGATGCAGAACCTCCGTTTGTATATGGATTCCCGTCAAAATTTGTTTCCATGTTCTGTTCATACCATCATATAAAACCGCTCAAAACGTGTCCCTGTGCTCTAAATCAAATGCACCCCTCTCTACTTCTACAGCATTTAATGGCCACCAGCATCCTTATTGTTGCATTTGCTGCCACCTTCTGCATCAGTCCGTCATAGCAGTACTAGATCCTCCCGATGGGGCCAGTGTCTTTCAAGTATTTCAGAAGACAACACTTCCCCCTCTCAGTTGACCTTATGGCTAAAATACTTCCTATAGAAACATCTTTCAGGCCTTACAATTGATATCCTCCAGTTTTTACTCTTTTATATAAAGACCATTCAAAAATGATGACATACATTTTGTGAAATAACATATTTTGAGGTAAAAATTACAGCACGGTGCTAAATACTGAACAGTTACATTGATTGTTTATGATCTTTCGTATTTAGGTAATTTCATGAAAAGAGGTCACCAATACACAAACCAACATTATTGGTCAGTAAAAGTAGAACACCCTATTTGCAGGGACAAAATATAAAATGATTGTCTCTCTCTTTATATATACACACACACACACACACACACACACACACACACACACACACACACACACACACACACACACACACACACACACACAAGGTCTGTTAGAAAAGTGTCCGACCTTTTTATTTTTTGCAAAAACCATATGGATTTGAATCGTGTGATTGCATCAGCCAAGCTTGAACCTTCGTGCGCATGCGTGAGTTTTTTCACGTCTATCGGTTGCGTAATTCGCCTGCGAGCAGGCTTTGTGTGAGCAGTGGTCCACCCCTCTCGTCGGATTTTTATTGCGAATAAATGTCTGAACGATTTGGAGCTTTGCTGCATCAAATTTTTCCAGAAACTGTGAGAGACCTCCAGGTGGACACCATTCGGAAAATTCAGATGGCTTTCAGGGACAATTTTATGGGGATTACACAGATTAAGGAGTGCTCCAGCCAGTTTAAAGACCACCCACAGCGTCTGAGAGCGTGGCGCACTCCGAGCGCCGATCGACAGGCTGACACCCCGCTGAAACAACCAGATCATTTCCAATGTGAAGGCTTTGTTGATCCGGGACGTCGTCTGACTTCCACAAAAATGGAAGAAGACGTGGACATCAAGACTTTTTCGGCACATTCCACTGTTACAGGAGTTTTTTTCATGGAAAGAGAAGCGGAGGGATGCGCCACGGAGCCACGAATGGCGCAGGACAAAAGCACCTCCGTGTTGGTCTCACAGGACAGCTTTCAGATGGCTTTCAGACGGCTTTCGGTGGCTTTTCAGTTGTGTGACTATCCGAGAAATTGTGCATGAGCTGGACATGCCAGAACATGTCCTGTGAGGCTTCATCACGGCGTTGCTTTGCGCCATGCGGCTCCACCGCGACGCACAGAATTCCTCCGCACGTCTGCCTCAATGTGCCGAAAAAGTGCTGATGTCCACATCTTCCGCAATTCCTCTGGAAGTCACACGACGTCCCCGATCAACACAGCGTCCAGTGTGGAAATGAATGGCACATTTCACTGTTACAGGAGTTTTTGTCATGGAAAGAGGAGCGGAGGAATTCCGTGGCGCATCCCTCCGCTTCTCTTTCCATGAAAAAAACTCCAGTAACAGTGGAATGTGCCGAAAAAGTCTTGATGTCCACGTCTTCTTCCATTTTTGTGGAAGTCAGACGACGTCCCGGATCAACAAAGCCTTCACGCTGGAAATGATCTGGTTGTTTCAGCGGGGTTTCAGCCTGTCGATCGGCGCTCGGAGTGCGCCGCGCTCTCAGATGCTGTGGGTGGTCTTTAAATGGGCTGGAGCACTCCTTAATCTGTGTAATCCCCATAAAATTGTCCCTGAAAGCCATCTGAATTTTCCGAATGGTGTCAATCTGGAGGTCTCTCACAGTTTCTGGAAAAATTTGATGCAGCAAAGCTCCAAATCGTTCATTTATTCGCAATAAAAATCCGACGAGAGGGGTGGACCACTGCTCACACAAAGCCTGCTCACAGGCGAATGACGCAACCGACAGGCGTGAAAAAACTCACGCATGCGCACGAAGGTTCAAGCTTGGCTGATGCAATCACATGTGATTCAAATCCATATGGTTTTTGCAAAAAAGAAAAAGGTCGGATACTTTTCTAACAGACCTCGTATATATATGTATGTAAGTCCCTTCAGCTGCTCCTTTGTTTGCACTCGGGGTCGCCACAGCAAGATCTGCATGTTGAATTGGCACAGGTTTTACGCCGGATGCCCTTCCTGACGCAACTCCACATTACATGGAGAAATGTGGCAGGGAGCCTTCTGAACTGAAACCAAGCGCATTAACCACTTGGCCACCACCCCTGCTCTTTATATATATATGTATTGATTAAATAAGTGTGATAACATAAAGGACATAATTATCTTGGAATTTTTCTTTTTTTAGTTTTTATCTGAAAAGGGGAGCACCAAACCCCACCAAAAGTGTGACACACAGCACCTAAATATTTGTGTAAAAATAATCAGAAATCACTTCATCTAATTTATCTGAATTTACTTCTGATTTGATGGGCACACGGTAAAATTAATTTCCCCCCATAGACCAGTGTCTTAATCACTCAGTACGGCTGCAGAGAGCATGCAAAAAATGTGGTGTTGTAATGTAACAAAGAAGAAATACTTCCTTACTGTACTTAAGTAGAATTTTGACGTATCTGTACTTTACTACATTATTTACATTTCTGGCGACTTTCACTTTTACTCCACTACATTCCTCAATAAAATGTATATGTTTACTCCGATACATTTCCCTTAAACATCTTCGTTACCTCAATATAAAAGTAGAAAAATTTGATTGGGCAACGCCTGGGGTGAAAGTCCATACTCACGCATGCACTAGCTTAACTTATGGTCATTCCAATGAGAGCGGCACGCTGAGCAGTATGGTGAAAGTCAGGTGAAGCGCAGCAGTACAGTGGGAACATATACAGTCCTCTACAGCCACAGCGCAGCACCTTCCACCGCTGCTGCATCAAGTGTCATGTTTGACATGAAACAAGTTTAAAAGACAAATAATATAAAACATGACTGGCTGTGCGCACACACACACACACACACACACACACACACACACACACACACACACATGGACCCGGCAGGGGTGAAAGTTAAAGAAAAGTTCTCCTACCTTCTCCTGCTGTAGGAGAAAAGTTCTCCTCAGTTCTCTTGCAGCAGGCTTGAGTTTTGTAGAGGAGACCGGGAACATTTTTCCCCTGAAAATGTTTAAATTCATAACTCTCTGAAACACTATTGTCTGCATTTTGAGAGCCAAATTTTGTTTAGTAGTATTAATATGGTGCATAACTAGACAATCAGGAAACACCTCAAAAATGGTTTTAAAATGTTTTTTAAAAAAACCCAAATCAATACTGGATCAGATCTAATCGAAATAATCGATTCTGAATCTTAAGAATAGGAATCGATACCCAGCCCTAATTTGCAGTGGTTTATGGGACTAATGCATTATTATTATTTTTTTTTACTTTTCCTTAAATTTGGCACAACCGTGTAGCTATAAATGACTGTTCTGTTTCACAGGCGGATCCAGCCTTTTATAGGGGCTGTGTTATGTGTCGACGCGGGTTGAGGAGCGGACCTGCGTCTGACGGAACCCAGCGCTAAAATAACCAGAAAGCGGTTCCAATAACAAAAACAATTTATTAAGTCACCCTCTGGTGCTAAACAAAGTGTAGAAACTAAAACAGCGTCATTCTGGTGGAGTGAAGGCTGGCACGCTCTCCAGCGCCCAAAAGGATCGAAGCCCGGCGCTTCTGGACTCACTGTTACCGCCAAACACCCCCCAGGTGGACACGACAAACCGACTCTCTGTGAAGGATAGAAGAGGTGAGGTAAGTCAGCAGCTACAACCAATATCCTTCAAAAGACACACACCATCAGCAACACATTCAGGTCTGTATTTTAAGCTTTATGCAAATGAGCAGCCTCTCACAACAGGTGGAGGATCACTTGTCCGCACGCCACAGCAGCGAGAAGCGAGCTGCACAATTCTCATCACAATTCAAATCTACTGCGTAACAAAACACCAAGCTACTATCAACAAGTAGTCAAACAATTAATCACCTCCGATGTGTGCTGACAGCATGTGTCCCTCACCCTTCCTGCCTCACAGGCACGATGTGTCAAACCCAGGCGCGGTCCTCAGCATCTCACAAACGAACACCACAAGGTCGAGTTCCCGGCAATTCTGCTTGAATCACACATGGCTTAAATGCAGAACGCCATCTAATTATCTGCTTCAGCTGAAAGTCTTTAAGGTTGCATGTGAGCACCATCCACAGGTGCTGCACATAATGTTGATGAGGGTGAAGGACTCTTCAGCCAGCACCTTCTCCACAGACAAATCAGTCTTCATACCACCTGGAGAGCAAAGAAAAGAAAAGAACACCAAAATGTCCAGCCACACCCCCCAACACACAACAGTACCCCCCCTTTAACGGGAAGCCTCCCGGCGACCGAACAGACCAGGTCCGAGAACAGCACCTCCCTTCGGGGTCCTCGTCAGGAAGCAGACAGCAGGACAGGGCACCGCAGCTGGAAGGTCGGCTGGCATCAACAAAAACCCCAAAACAGTCCCTAGTATAATCCAACACACAAGAAAAAACATAAAACCCACCCAAAACCTCCCCAGGGGACCGTCCCATCCAACCCCGGGAAGAAAAAAAAAACTCCCAAATGCAAAAACCCAACACAGCCCCACAAACACAATACAAACATAAATGCATAAAAGAAAAATAACAAACAACCCCCCCAGAACGACCTGCAGAGCCCAACCCCCCCCCAGAAGGCCTTTACCGCCGGTTCCAGGAGGAACAGCCAGAACCAGAATCCCACAAAGGTCCCCAGGTGTACATGGAGCAAACGGCGCCCCCCAGAGGACCGTACCATCAAACCCCAGGAGGTACCCTCCCCACAACCCCGGAACCCCAGACCCGGCCACACTTGGCTAGTCGGCCCCACAAGCCAATTCCCCCCCAGAGGACCGTCCCATCAACCCTGGAGGTGGAACCCGGAAGGAAACAAAACAAAATCAAAGTCCAACCCCCGGAGGACTACCTAAAACAACCCCGGGGGCAAATAAAACAACCGTAAACCCTGTTACCTTCCCCGGCACCCCGAAAGACCCCAGGTCCCTCCCAGAGCCCCTCGGCGGCTCAATTTCGGCGAACGGCTCAAAACATTAAGCCGGGGAAGGGAACAGGAAAAACTAACCCAGCCCCAAACCCAAGGCGCAGCAGAAAACCGGAAATACGTCCGGTGCCCCAACTCGACCATACCCCAGCCTCTCGGGAGGGGTGGAACTACCGAAATGGCGAATGGCAAGAGATCGGCCCACCCCTCCGACTGAGGTATGTTCCCGCTGCACCACACCCCGGCAACACCAATGACGAACGGTACGAAGGCTCACCGAGGCTGGAGTGGAACCGGGCCCTAACCAAACCAAGAAAAACGCCCCTAACCCCCCCCCCCCCCCCCCCCCCCCCCACAGATGCAGAGGTCTTCTGAGAACGCTCAGCGTGACCAACCTGCACCACCCCACAACCCACAAGACGAACGGTCTTGGGGCAAGTGAGGTTGGGGTTAGGGATGTAGGGAAATAAAAAACAACAAAATAAAACGACCCAAAAACCCAAACAGAAAATACCTAAAAACACATAAAAAATAACGATCAAGTGAGCCCAGACGGGCTTCTAACCGCCTAACGTTCACTCCACCAGACACGCCTCTGACTCCCCAAACAAATAATAACCCCTATTAAAAAAAAACAAAACATTAACCCATACAAGTTTTTTTTTTTTTTTTTTTGTGTGTGTTATTTTGCCTGTCCCAGAACATCTGGAGATACGTCACCATTATTTTTCTTGACGCTTATATGTCGGGGCAATACAGTGGTCTCTGCTCGTCCGAGCTGTATGGGCTCGTCAGCAAGAGGAGCCAGAGGTCCCGTCGGAGGAGCCTCAGTGGGGCGAAGAAGAGGCGGCCCAGATCTGTGTCGGGGAAAGCCCCGAGACGAAAAAACCCGCTCTGATGGCCGCCCTCTCTCGCGTCCACGCTCCTTCATCCGATCATCTAGACGAATCACCAATGATATTAGCTCATCTAAATCGTTTGGCTCGTCACGGACTGCCAGCTCATCTTTTAATGACTCATTTAACCCATCTACAAACACTCCTCGTAAAGCTGCGGCATTCCAACCTGACTGAGCAGAAAAAATCCGGAAGTCCACGGAATACTCCGCCGCACTCCGCCTCCCCTGCCTGAGATTCAGCAACCGTTGGGCAATGGTATTCGTTTTCACCGGATGGTCAAAAACCAGTCGGAACTCCTGGGAGAAATCCTTAAAGGATCCTAACAATGGCGAGTTGTTACTCCACAACGCTGTGACCCAAGCTAAGGCGTCACCTCGGAACAAATTTGTCACATATGAAACACGGCTCCCATCAGAAGAGAAGGAAGCCGGTCGCTGAGCAAAAACCAGAGAACATTGCATCAAAAACGAAGCACAGGCTTCAACGTCTCCCGCATAAGGCTCCGGATGACAAATAATCGGTTTGGACGCCGAATCTCTGGGTGACGGAGTTATCTGCACCGGTATCGATAGTGCTGCAGCTGGAGCAGCAGGAAGCAGAACGGCTTGTGCTGCAAGCTCCGTAACACGGGCGTCTGTTTGTTTAATTTGGTTTGCGAGATGCTGTAATTGCTCCCATATTTTCTCCAAGTGTTCTTGAACTTTTTCGGCAAAAGGAACCGCCTCTGCCGCTGGGTCCATTATGGAATGGCCGGGAACTACTGTTATGTGTCGACGCGGGTTGAGGAGCGGACCTGCGTCTGACGGAACCCAGCGCTAAAATAACCAGAAAGCGGTTCCAATAACAAAAACAATTTATTAAGTCACCCTCTGGTGCTAAACAAAGTGTAGAAACTAAAACAGTGTCATTCTGGTGGAGTGAAGGCTGGCACGCTCTCCAGCGCCCAAAAGGATCGAAGCCCGGCGCTTCTGGACTCACTGTTACCGCCAAACACCCCCCAGGTGGACACGACAAACCGACTCTCTGTGAAGGATAGAAGAGGTGAGGTAAGTCAGCAGCTACAACCAATATCCTTCAAAAGACACACACCATCAGCAACACATTCAGGTCTGTATTTTAAGTTTTATGCAAATGAGCAGCCTCTCACAACAGGTGGAGGATCACTTGTCCGCACGCCACAGCAGCGAGAAGCGAGCTGCACAATTCTCATCACAATTCAAATCTACTGCGTAACAAAACACCAAGCTACTATCAACAAGTAGTCAAACAATTAATCACCTCCGATGTGTGCTGACAGCATGTGTCCCTCACCCTTCCTGCCTCACAGGCACGATGTGTCAAACCCAGGCGCGGTCCTCAGCGTCTCACAAGCGAACACCACAAGGTCGAGTTCCCGGCAATTCTGCTTGAATCACACATGGCTTAAATGCAGAACGCCATCTAATTATCTGCTTCAGCTGAAAGTCTTTAAGGTTGCATGTGAGCACCATCCACAGGTGCTGCACATAATGTTGATGAGGGTGAAGGACTCTTCAGCCAGCACCTTCTCCACAGACAAATCAGTCTTCATACCACCCGGAGAGCAAAGAAAAGAAAAGAACACCAAAATGTCCAGCCACACCCCCCCAACACACAACAGGCTGAGGCCTCCTCCTGGTTTCTCCAGACACCACATTGACTCTCTTTTCGTCTCACCGTTTCACTCCCCACTCGTTTTAGATTTTACTTTTACTTTAAGTACATTTTATATGAGAAATTTACTTTTGATACTTAAGTACAATAAATGTCAAATACTTTAAGACTTTTACTCAAGTAAATTTCTTAAAGGAGACTAACTTTGACCAAAGTAATTTTATGGTAAGAAACTTGTTCTTTCACTCAAGTATCACTATGAAGTACTTTATACAAGACTACCAAAATGTGGTGTTGAATGTATCCTGTAATGGCCCGGTCTGTTACGTTTAAAACCCATGTTCCTAAACTGTTAATTTATTCAATTAATAAAACGCCAATTGTGTTGTTTGAAAGCACCAAAAATTATTCATGGACAAGCACCTATCATGCTCCTGCCCATGAGGGGCTCCTGTCTTTAGTTGTGGGTTCTCACTGGCCTAGGTTCTGAATCTTCAGTGTTTTTATTCATGTCATGGACATGCTTCGGTTTTGATTGGTTTTGTTTCATTTATTCTCTGTGTATCTTTTGCTTGCCACGTATATAGTTTTGCTTTATTGTTTATTGATTGCTTTCATTCTTGGTCCCTTATGTTGCTTTAGTCTTAGTTTAATTCTGTTTATCACATTAATTGTATTTGCCTTTGTCACAGGTTTTGGTTATTATTCATCTTCAAGTGTTTCTTATCTGATTATGTTCCGTTTGCTATTGCATTCTCTGTTTTTCTGTTAGTTTAATTTATTGCATTATTCTGTACTCTGGTTTTATCATTCTGTTCATTTATTTTCGGTGTAGTCTTAGCTTATGTTGTCACCTTATTGTCCGTTATTGCATTTACTGTTCTTTCATACTTTTATCAGTATCAGTTTTGTTGTAGTTTTGATCATCATTGACCTTGTGTTCTGCTTTTAGATTAGTCTTGCCCCTTTTTGTTTTGTTCACATTAATTATGGTTTGTCTAGAGCATGTCATATTTTGCAACATTAATTATTCTGTCACCTATTTATCATGCGCCAGTTTGCTTTGCTTTTGTCTCCCTGCATGCTCTTGCAGTAACCTTTGTCTTCCCGGCCATGCCCCCCTCCAGAGCCAACCACACACCTGCACCTCATCACACCTTGATTAACCTGCTCCCTATTTAAG
Organism: Thalassophryne amazonica; assembly: GCF_902500255.1. Taxonomy (NCBI): domain Eukaryota; kingdom Metazoa; phylum Chordata; class Actinopteri; order Batrachoidiformes; family Batrachoididae; genus Thalassophryne; species Thalassophryne amazonica. The sequence goes on along the minus strand of NC_047112.1, from coordinate 63,636,831 downwards.
CCCTCAGTTTCACAGCTCACTGCCAGATTGTTGATTTCATGTCACTTTCCACCCTCTGTCCCTTGCTTCTTTTTGTCCTGTTCTGCCTGCCGGGCTTTTGACTTGCCTGTTTTTGACCCCGAGTTCGTCTTGTCTCTGATAGCGCAAACACTGTGTATTTTGACCTGTGCCTGTTTACTGACTACGCCTCAGCCTCTCATCTGTCTGCTACCTGTGCCTCGCTGCTGGACCACACGTGTATCGACCCCCCACTTGTTGTGCTCAGTAAACCTCTTTCTGAACTCTCAGTCATGTGAGTTTTTGCCATGCCTGATAGCACCTCCCTACCTAGCTGACCTAATCAAACCCTATGTACCGGCCCGGGCTCTGCATTCTCAGCGCACAGGACTACTTTATGTCCCCAAGGTGAATAAAAAATGTCTGCAGGCCACAGAGCTTTCTCTTATCATGCACCTGTTTTATGGAATGATCTCCCTGCATCAATAAAACAGTCAGATTCTGTGGTGACTTTCAAAACTAGACTTAAGATGCATCTATTCTCCCTCTTGTATGGCTAGCATACTGGCATAGTATGGCCCTATGCTTCCTATCTTTTTAAAGTCATTTTATTAGCAACAGAACAGGTCTCGAGTGAAGCGGCTGGTGAGCACCTTAGTAATTTCTCTGATTTCCTGTTGATTTACTGCTGATGAATTATACCTGAGGTGTAGTTTTTCGGGCTGACTGAATCTGCTTTTTTCCTTCTGTCCGAGGTACAAATGGTGGATGGATCTGAACTGAAGAGGCTGGACAGACTGTGAGGTGGAAGACCTGAGGTCTGCATGCTGCAGTCTTCATGTAGTGGGCCCACTGATGGTGTGGATGACCCCTGCCTGGGGTGCTCAGGCCTGCACGGCTACACCCATGAGTGGAAATGAAGGTCAACTGCGGCAGTTGTAAAATGGACTATGCTCGAACACTGGATCTGAGGACCCCACCACCACCACCAACCAACTGGTGCTGTCCTCAACACCTGCGTGGACTTATAACTCAAAAATTTGATGTTCCTCTGTATTGTTAAAAATGTTTTTTTTTATTAGAATGACATAAGCAGTGGGTCACCCCTTTGAGTCTGGACTGCTTGAGGTTCAACAATATCATCAGAGGGAGTTTTTCCTTATCACTGTTGTCTGTGTGCTTGCTCTAGGGGTTGGTAAGGTTAGACCTTACCTGTGCGAACCTCCTTGAGGCAGCTTTCCTGTGATTTGGCACTCTAAAAATGAAATGAAATTAAGCCACTCGAGAGCCTTAAACCTATGGGGAGATTGAATTTAGTTGAACAATAAAGTATATATCTGACTCATTGAACATCTGGGCATCTGACATAATGCCACATGCCCCAAGCTCCACACCAGAAGAAGTTGTAGTCCCTTTCTAAAAGAGCCATCAGCACCACCAAGAAACCACCCCATTTAATTGTGGGTGGTTTCCTGATGGCCACGTTTTCCATCAAGGACACCCATGGCATGGGGGAGCTGCCACCTGTTGTGGAATACCTCCTCAATGGGTGTCCATTCCCACCGGTGTGGTGGGGCAGGGCGATCACCTCCACGATGGCATGGTATACCTCAGGGATGAGGAGGCTGATGGTGTTGCACACCACACGGGAGCTGTACAACAGGTTCCGATACCTGTCGCCAGGTACCTCACCATGATGGCCAGCTTGAGTTCCACAGGCAGTGCTTGCCTCATATGGGTGGTCCTGCTGCTGGATCCACGGCCCCACTCTCTGCACCAGCTCGGCGAATATGGCTGGCTCCATTTGCAGGTAATTATGGAATGCCTGCAGATCCTCCACACGGAGCTCCTCATCAGGCATGTGTAGTGGCCATGGATCCTTTTCCTGTCCTCTGCCAGCCACATCTCTATATCTCATATGTCTTCTAATCCTCGCTCTGCTGCTACCCTCCACCAGCTGGTTTAGCAGCCGTTCCTGGAGCCCAGCTATCTGCAGCACTGCTGACGCACATTCTGGTGGTCATCTGGCTGCCTTTGTGGTCCATTTGTACAGCAGTCGTGGGTGCCTTCCGAGGGGCCCTTGGGTGCTATTGGGACAGCGTTCGGCCCTGTGTCGTACAGCATTGGGGAAACATTCTTCATATTCTTGCTGCATTCTGCCGGCGTTAGGAAGATTCGTGCTGTGTTCTGTCCGCATTCTACCTACATTCTGGGTATTCGTAGTGTGTTCTGTGTGCATTCTTGTGCAGCCTTGACTTTGTGAGCTGCTACAGTCCAACTGTGCGTGATTTCATTTGAGGAGGCTTTGATACACATTCTGGGTATTCGGACGGCATTCGTACATGGCTGTTGGAATGTCTTTCCAGGCCCTGCGCCAGAAAAAAAATATTAAGGGGGCGATGAGTAAAAAAAGCGCACCAGAGGGGGACGTGCCTCTGAGCGTGCGTAATGAATTGGGTGCGCTCCTGGAAAGCTCATGTATTTAGGCTACACCGTTGTAAGAGACTGACTGAGTAAGAGTAAAGAGTGATGACAGTATTTTTTTAATTATTATTTGAACGTATAGACCCTCGGTCAAGTGATCTCCTGCATACCACAAAACCAAACCAACAACTGATCTGAGAAACGACACGAGACAGTAGAATAACCCCACATACAGCCCTCCATCACAAGTGCAAACACAGCTCAATTGGGCATAACAGTCACACAACGGGTCAAAGATAAACCTTTCATGTAGATATATCTACAATACATAACTTTAATATTTGTCATTGCGGGCGACTGGCCGTGAATGGAGGGACTAAGAAAATGCATGCCACACCGACAAACAGCATGTTATTTGCATTATTATCACTTTTTACTGAGATACACAAGACGTAACGCGTACATAAAAAGTTGGCTCACTTAACTTTTGTCATGTCGGCTAGCTGGCACGCGCTGCTCTCCAATTTAGCCAGTGCATCCTCATCAAGCTGGCTGCTTTAGGTGCTGTTCAATGTCATACTATCCATGAGAAAATCATCCGGAATATCCATATTGGGACCAAAACACACTTCTCACATTTTCATCTTTCCTCTGTGGACAGTTTTTTTTCTCTCCTCTGCGGACAGTTCTGGGGCTGTGCGCGCACTATGACGTCATTTGTTTACGCATAGCGGGTGGGTATAGCCAGGTACCGTCGACGTAAATCTATGATACTCGGCCCAGCAACGCTCCGGTAAAGTGATATTGAATAACTAATATTTTGCTATATTTTCCAGTATTTCTTTTTCTTTCTTTATTTTTATTTTTTGAGAACTGTCACATCCGAGGGGGCGGGGTTCACCCCCAAACGCCCCCTCGTGGCGCCGGGCCCGTGTCTGTCCTTCCTGAATGTGCCTTGAACTTTGGCTTTTTTCTCCCGTTCCGCCTGATTCAGCTTCATTCGTGCTAAGTGTGATGGGGCCTTTAGCGAAACATGCAGGTAAAATACATGTTAAATACTTTTCATGCCAAAGTAACTTGCTTTAATGATTGTCATTGTTTCATCACAAATGCAGAGGTTTGTGAGTTTACTGGCATTAATTCACAAAATTCTTGTTTTGACTTTGATGACTGTTAATTAGACAACTTCACGGAGCTCCAACAGGCTGAAAACAGTCAAATAATTTGATTCATGACACTTTTTTCTGTTCTGATTCCTGTTCTCACACGTGGACTGTCCTGTTGTACACATAGAGATCCAACAACGCCATTGGTTCAGCTTTAATGATAGTTAATAAAACCGGAGCTCCGACAGGCTTAAAACAGTGTAAAGCTTTGACTCATGATGTTTTTTTCTGATTGCTCTAAAACTGTTTAATTCCTGTTCTCACAATGTGGACTGTCCCGTCGTCAGGTTATGTTTCTGTGTAGGCTCTCAGTTGTCCAGGTGGTTTCCATAGTAGAGAAGCTTGAATCTTCGACTGGACTTGACTCTTGTACGAGTCAAGACAGAAGTCAGACTACCAGAGCAAGAATTTCAGCTGAGGAAGCCTCTGCGATTTGAAGCGAAACGTCCTCACGTCAAGCAACCCAGTCCAGTCGAAGATTCAAGCTTCTCTACAATGCAGGTTATGGACAAGCGAACACAGCTGCTGTTGCTTTACCATCCAGCATGCTGCTGCAGTCTGGGTTAGACTCCGTCATGTGTATACTCTCTATATGTGGCCCTGAGACAGACTGGTGTCCTGTCCAGGGTGCACCCTGCCTTCCGCCCTATGACCGCTGGATAGGCTCCAGGTCCCTCTGTGACCCTTAACTGGAATAAGTGTACAGAAAATTAATAAATTATGGGATGCATGCATATGAAGCTACAGAGCCACAACATTTTGAAATGACAAGACAGATTCAGAGAGCTGATGCTGAGGTAACAGTGGTCAGCCATTATCATCTTCACTAACAGGAGGGCAGTCAGGATTTTGAATTTTATCCTGAAATGTGACATCTCAGGTTGGACCATTAAAAAACTAAATAAAAGGAAAACCAACATATCTGGTAGTGCTGAAGAAATTGAAGTTGCAAAAGCTTTTAATTCACCAGAAAATTCCTTAATTGACATTTGCTCAGAAAATTTCATCACAACCTGCAAAACCACGTTTTGAGTTTTAGTTCCCACACTTAGCCAGAGGTGATCACACCACCAACTGACACCTGTATATCTCAGAATCTACTCGATACCTTTTGACTGCTGGCTTGTTGACAAAATACTGAAGGAACAAAATACATACACAGGTGGGAAGGTGATGGTCTAGTGGTTAAGCGTCGGGCTTGAGGCCAGAAGATCCTCTGTTCAAATCCCAGCCTGACCGGAAAATCACTAAGGGCTCTTGGGCAAGGTCCTTAATCCCCAAGTTGCTCCCGGTGTGTATTGAGTACCCTGCATGGCAGCACCCTGACATCAGGGTGAATGTGAGGCATTATTGCAAAGCACTTTGAGCGTCTGATGGAGATGGAAAAGCGCTATATAAAAGCAGTCCATTTACACACACACACACACACACAGACCAGACTGTGGAAACGACAAGCATATTGGAGCTCACTGGTTCGAGTGAGTCCACAAACTAAACTATCAGGAGATGAAGTACGGAAGCAAGATATGACATTAAGGGCATGTGTGTGGTACATGGCTTGAAACATCAACTGTTGTGTAAAAAACAAACAAAAAAAACACTTTCAAAATATTGATCTGTCTGGATGCTAAAAGTGTTCCATTTCATATTGTTACACAACTGGTAAATTATTTTTACAATCCATGGTGATCTAGAGGTCCAATAGCACACTAGCTCAGGTGGGGTACCAGCACTCACACACACTCATACTCAACCGCTTAGTCCAATTAAGGGGTGGAGCCTATCCCAGCAGTCATAGAGTGCAAGGTAGGGTACACCGTAGACAGGACGCCAGTCTGTTGCAGGGCCACAGACAGACAAACATATTCACACCTGCATGCACACCAACGGACAATTTAAAGTTTCCAATCCACCTAACCTGCATGTCTTTGGATGTGGGAGGAAGCCGGAGCACCCCGAGGGAACCCAGGCAAACAGGGGGAGAACACACAAAACTCCACACAGAAAGGCCACAGGTGGGAATTGAACCCTTATGAGGCAACAGTGCTAACCACTAAGCCACCGTGCTGCTCAGGGTACCAGCACTACAAGCTATTTTGTGTATTCCAAGGTTTGTAACCATCTTTATGTAAATCTTCTACATTCCACAGTTTAATTTAAACGTGTGTCAAATGGGGCCTCACACCCTTAGTTCCATTCCTAGTGTTATGGTTTTTGTACGTAAGCCGAACCTAAAGAATATGCGCCAGGCAGTTAAGCATGACTGCTCTTAAGCAACTAAATTGTCACTGCAGTAAGTTAAAGCTGGAGACAGAACAGGAATAAGGCTTAGAAAAGTTTAGGACTTTCTCCAAAAACATTTCTGGAATACAGTTCATAAAGAGAATGTCTAGCATGACCACATTATTTTGTTTTTGTCTTTAAAAAAATTATGTCAGAAGACATCACAAGGGCCTAACACCACCCCCTCAAAACTTCCCAAATTTGTGTAGAAATGAGAAAGCTCTGTTTAATTTGTGAGCAAATGAAATTTGTAAGCAAATAAAAATTAGGATTTATTTTAAAACCATTTGTGTCAAACATGAATGTTTATTTTTATTAATTTCTGTACATCAAATGTAACATACCTAAAAAGTGCACACATGAGCCAAGTCCTCTTCTAATTATAAGAACAGAATGAACGCTTTCCTCCATTCAGAGACTTTGGTTCAGACGGTGGTTCTCAACCCGTCCTCAAGGCCACTAACCAAAAAAATTCCAAATCCTTTCCTGTTCTGAAACAAGCTGATGACCTCATTCAGGTTTGCTCAGCCAGGAAGTACCAAGAGATACCTGAATGAGCTAATCAATTTGTGGCAGAGCTGGAAGAGATGGAAAATCAGTAGAATGGTGGTACTTGAGGACTAGGTTCATGACCCACTGCAGATGCTTCACAGACTGAAGGTCAGCACTGCTGGTGAAGATGATGGAAATATTTACTGAGTTGATGAAGCAGAAGACAAGACATACAGATGCAAATTGCAACCACTTATTTGTAAGTCTGATGCAAAAAACTTTCTACACATAAAAAAACTGACCAAATATTAATTACATTCTCTCCACTTCTACTATTTTATGCGGATTGTACACAAGTTAAGGTGTAATAACAGTTCACAAAAAAGGTATACATTAGGGTGAATCATTTTCCCCCTATTCACAGATTTCGTCACCACTTTAAAAAAGTTCCATTCCAGAAAATAATAACTGTGAAATTTGAGGTGATCTGATTAATGTTTAGGGGTATCACAGTGAGGTTATTATTATCTGCAGAGTATGGCTTGTAATTTTCCTATTGATGGTCAGACAATCATACAACTACTAGTCTAGTAGCATGTATGTTGAGAACTTCTTTGAAATTATAATTTATACTTTTTTGATGGTTTTGAAGAATTTCAAAGCCTTGTGGGTCCCCTTAAATATATTTGATTTTGCTGAAATTTGTGCTGTCATAATTTCTTGGGTAGTGTAACAAAATAAACCTAGGGACATGATTTTCTAAACTTTCTGAAGAAAGGAAGAAATGATTCATCCGAGTATACATGAACATAATATCTGACAGGCTCAAACCTTGTCAAAGGAACTGAAAATATGTATCATCAATTACTGTCTGTGTCATTATGTACATCAGCGGTGGTTCGTGTGACCACTAACTCATCAGTGTAAACAGCTTTGAAATAATTTTGCCTACCTGCCATACCTAAAACCCTGCAGTGCTAAAGGCCAGAAACCTTCATATTATAGTTTTATTATATATATTTTTATTTTTATTCATTTTGCAGCAATAGAAAGGTTATCCTGAAGGTGCAAATTTTTATTACAAGTCTTTATTACAAGGTCTGGCAGATTTCACTTTTAACAAGAGATTTTGTCATGGAAAGCCGCCGCGGAGGCTTTGTGCGTAACGACCGATTCGCTGTGGAAGCGAGACAAAGGAACACCTCCGTTTCGGAGTGTTGGAGGACAGGTTGGACAAGCCCAGCTCTCCACAATTTCTCTGATACTTACTGGACTGGTAAGCATTGAAAGCCGAGATAGGCATGTCCCAACTTGTCCCATGACACGCCGAAACGGAGGTGTTCCTTTGTCTCGCTTCCACAGTGAATCGGTCGTCACGCACAAAGCCTCTGCGTGGCTTTCCATGACAAAATCTGTTGTTAAAAGTGAAATCTGCCGGAAAATGGCTGATGTCTAGCTCTTGTGATAACCAGAGAAAGAGCACACGACGGTCTCGTATCCACAGAGCCATCCGTTTAGAAATGATCCGGTGGTTTGTGCCTCGTCGTCGCAGCTCGGAGCGCGGCACGCCGACCGTCCTTAAGGCCGTCCTTAAAGCCGTCCTTAAAGCTATAGTAACAGTCCTTATTCTCTGTGAAGCCCGTAAAATTTTCACCGAAAGCCAGATAAATTTTTAGAATGGTTTCCAGGTGCCAGTCTCTAACAGCTTCTGAAAAAATTATGATGGAAAAAAAGTCTTTTCATTCCGCCATTTCCAGACAATGAAAATCCGACGAGGGGGCGGGACCACTCCTTCCCAAGGCGTGCTCACAGGTGAATGACGTAACCGACAGGCGTGGAAAAACTCACGCATGCGCACGAGGGTTCAAGCATGTCTGACGCAAAAACATATGAATGAAATCCATATAGTTTTTGAAAAAAATTAAAAGGACCGTTACTTATTGACAGACATCGTATATATACATATACATGTTGTGAAGTGTAGGAACACGGACCCACAACAGGGGGCGTAAAAGAACAGGCAATGGATAAGCCAAACAGTAACAATTTAATGTTGTAAATTGTGCACAACGGAATACAGACAACAATCAGTTTGGGACTATAGTCAATTACACGTTGGGTGACGTGTGGGCAGGCTTGAGGATAGGAGACGCCCGTCCAGAACTGAGCCGGATCCCACACGGCCCTCACCGCCAACGGATCTGAAGAACACCGGAGCCGCCAAGTCCTGGGTCCCCAGGTGGTCACCGTCTCCAGCTGTCAGACCTGGTACTGCTGGCAGAGAACAGAAACAGCACAGGTGAGTGTGAGTATGCACGCTCAGTAATCCCACAGTCTGTGTTCTTTTGGGAGGGAGCACCTCCACCTCCAGTCACACACTCGTGCAGCTCCTGTCTAACCACTTATCTGGTTGGGGTGTGAAGCGAAGCCGTCGCTGATCACACCAAACGCCAATCCCACAGATAAGGCAACACCACAGGAAAACGGCTGCAAAAAAGTTCAGATTATTACTCAATGTTGTAAGTCAGCAGAGAAATTACCTCCAAGGTAGCTGATTTCTCGGCGAGGAGGTGGAAGTTGCAGTCCGGCCTTTATGGTGATGGTGATGAGTTGACTGAGTGACAGCTGGTGCTGATGATGAGTGACAGCTGTCACTCCCAGTGGCTCCGGCGCCCTCTCGTGCTTGAAGCCCGCACTCCAAGCAGGGCGCCATCTAGTGGTGGTGGGCCAGCAGTACCTCCTCTTCAGTGGCCCACACAACAATACATACATACATATATATATATATATATATATATATATATATATATATATATATATACATACATACATATACATACATACATACATACACATATACATACATACACACACACATACATACATACATATACATACATACATACATATACGAGGTCTGTTAGAAAAGTATCTGACCTTTTTATTTTTTTCAAAAACTATATGGATTTGAATCATGCGCGCTTGCATCAGACAAGCTTGAACCTTTGTGCGCATGCGTGAGTTTTTTCACGCCTGTCGGTTGCGTCATTCGTCTGTGGGCAGGCTTTGAGTGAGCACTGGTACACCCCACTCGTCGGATTTTTATTGTTTAGGAATGGCGGAGCGACTGCCGCTTTGTTCCATGAAAACCTTTTCAGAAACTCTGCCAGACAGCCAGATGGAAACCATTTGGAAGATTCAGATGGCTTTCGGTGAAGATTCTATCAGTATCACACGGATTAAGGACCATTAAAACTGGATTAAAAATGGCCCACAGTGGCGGAGGGCGCACCGTGCCCCGAGCAGCCATCGACAGGCTGGAATGAGCAGATCACTTCCAAATTTAAGGCTCTGTTGATGCAGGACATCGTGTGACTAGCAGAGAAGTTTCAGAAGAGGTCGGGATCAGCACTTTATCGGCACATTCCACTGTTAAAGGAGATTTTGTAATGAAAACACGTGGCGATGGATGCGCGTGTCGGGACGCAGCCGCTCATGAGAGGGACAAACACACCTCTGTGTTGGAAGTCTCAAAGGACAAGTTGGAACATGCCCAGCTGTTAAACAATTTCTCGGATACTCACTCGACTGAAAAGCCACCGAAAGCCATCTGAATCTTACAATGGTTTCCAACACGGAGGTGTTGTTTGCTCATTCTGCTCGTTCCAGCCTGTCGATGGACACTTGGGGCGCGGTGCGCCCTCCGCCGCTGTGGGCCGTTTTTAATCCAGTTTTAATGGTCCTTAATCCATGTGACACCGATAGAATCTTCACCAAAAGCCATCTGAATCTTCCAAATGGTTTCCGTCTGCTGTCTGGCAGAGTTTCACAAAGCCTTCACGTTGGAAATGATCTGATTGTTTCAGCGGGGTGTCAGCCTGTCGATCGGAGCTCGGAGCGCGCCGCGCTCTCAGCCGCTGTGGGTGGTCTTTAAACCGGCTGGAGCACTCTTTAATATGTGTAATCCCCATAAAATCGTCCCTGAAAGCCATCTGAATTTTCCGAATGGTGTCCACCTGGAGGTCTCTCACAGTTTCTGGAAAAATTGATGCAGCAAAGATCCAAATTGTTCAGACATTTATTTGCAATAAAAATCCGACGAGAGGGGTGGACCACTGCTCACACAAAGCCTGCTCACAGGCGAATGACGCAACCGACAGGAGTGAAAAAACTCACACATGCACACAAAGGTTCAAGCTTGGCTGATGCAATCACACGTGATTCAAATCCATATGGTTTTTGCAAAAAAATAAAAAAGGACGGATACTTTTCTAACAGACCTCGTACAACCCCTGGCAAAAAATTATGGAATCACCCGGCCTCGGAGGATGTTCATTCAGTTGTTTAATTTGTAGAAAAAGCAGATCACAGACATGACACAAAACTAAAGTCATTTCAAAGGCAACTTTCTGGCCTTAAGAAACACTATAAGAAATCAGGAAAAAAAATTGTGGCAGTCAGTAACGGTTACTTTTTTAGACCAAGCAGAGGGAAAAAATTATAGAATCATGAAAAACAAAAGAACGCTCCAACACATCACTAGTATTTTGTTGCACCACCTCTAGCTTTTATAACAGCTTGCAGTCTCTGAGGCATGGACTTAATGAGCGACAAACAGTACTCTTCATCAATCTGGCTCCAACTTTCTCTGATTGCTGTTGCCAGATCAGCTTTGCAGGTTGGAGCCTTGTCATGGACCATTTTCTTCAACTTCCACCAAAGATTTTCAATTGGATTAAGATCCGGACTATTTGCTGGCCATGACATTGACCCTATGTGTCTTTTTGCAAGGAATATTTTCACAGTTTTTGCTCTATGGCAAGATGCATTATCATCTTGAAAAAGTATTTCATCATCCCCAAACATCCTTTCAATTGATGGGATAAGAAAAGTGTCCAAAATATCAATGTAAACTTGTGCATTTATTGATGATGTAATGACAGCCATCTCTCCAGTGCCTTTACCTGACATGCAGCCCCATATCATCAATAACTGTGGAAATTTACATGTTCTCTTCAGGCAGTCATCTTTATAAATCTCATTGGAACGGCACCAAACAAAAGTTCCAGCATCATCACCTTGCCCAATGCAGATTCGAGATTCATCACTGAATACGACTTTCATCCACTCATCCACAGTCCATGATTGCTTTTCCTTAGCCCATTGTAACCTTGTTTTTTTCTGTTTAGGTGTTAATGATGGCTTTCATTTAGCTTTTCTGTATGTAAACCCCATTTCCTTTAGGCGGTTTCTTACAGTTCAGTCACAGACGTTGACTCCAGTTTCCTCCCATTCGTTCTTCATTTGTTTTGTTGTGCATTTTCGATTTTTCAGACATATTGCTTTAAGTTTTCTGTCTTGATGCTTTGATGTCTTCCTTGGTCTACCAGTATGTTTGCCTTTAACAACCTTCCCATGTTGTTTGTATTTGGTCCAGAGTTTAGACACAGCTGACTGTGAACAACCATCTTTTGCAACACTGCCTGATGATTTACCCTCTTTTAAGAGTTTGATAATCCTCTCCTTTGTTTCAATTGACATCTCTCGTGTTGGAGCCATGATTCATGTCAGTCCACTTGGTGCAACAGCTCTCCAAGGTGTGATCACTCCTCTTTAGATGCAGACTAACAAGCAGATCTGATTTGATGTAGGTGTTAGTTTTGGGGATGAAAATTTACAGTGATTCCATAATTTATTCCTCAGAATTGAGTGAGTCAATATTTTTTCCCTCTGACTGGTCTAAAAAAGTAACCGTTACTGACTGACACAATTATTTTTCCTGATCTCTTATAGTGTTTCTTAAAGCCAGAAAGTTGCCATTTGAAATGACTTTAGTTTTGTGTCATGTCTGTGATCTGCTTTTTTTCTACAAAATTAAACAACTGAATGAACATCCTCCGAGGCCGGTGACGCCATAATTTTTGCCAGGGGTTGTGTATATATATATACACACATATACTCAACAAAAATATAAACGCAACACTTTTGGTTTTGCTCCCATTTTGTATGAGATGAACTCAAAGATCTAAAACTTTTTCCACATACACAATATCACCATTTCCCTCAAATATTGTTCACAAACCAGTCTAAATCTGTGATAGTGAGCACTTCTCCTTTGCTGAGATAATCCATCCCACCTCACAGGTGTGCCATACCAAGATGCTGATTAGACACCATGATTAGTGCACAGGTGTGCCTTAGACTGCCCACAATAAAAGGCCACTCTGAAAGGTGCAGTTTTATCACACAGCACAATGCCACATATGTCGCAAGATTTGAGGGAGCGTGCAGTTGGCATGCTGACAGCAGGAATGTCAACCAGAGCTGTTGCTCGTGTATTGAATGTTCATTTCTCTACCATAAGCCGTCTCCAAAGGCGTTTCAGAGAATTTGGCAGTACATCCAACCAGCCTCACAACCGCTGACCACGTGTAACCACACCAGCCCAGGACCTCCACATCCAGCATGTTCACCTCCAAGATCGTCTGAGACCAGCCACTCGGACAGCTGCTGAAACAATTGGTTTGCATAACCAAAGAATTTCTGCACAAACTGTCAGAAACCATCTCAGGGAAGCTCATCTGCATGCTCGTCGTCCTCATCGGGGTGTCGACCTGACTCCAGTTTGTCATCGTAACCGACTTGAGTGGGCAAATGCTCACATTCGCTGGCGTTTGGCATGTTGGAGAGGTGTTCTCTTCACGGATGATGCGAAGGAGATGTGTTGCACTGCATGAGGCAAATGGTGATCACACCAGATACTGACTGGTATCCCCCCCCCCAATAAAACAAAACTGCACCTTTCAGAGTGGCCTTTTATTGTGGACAGTCTAAGGCACACCTGTGCACTAATCATGGTGTCTAATCAGCATCTTGGTATGGCACACCTGTGAGGTGGGATGGATTATCTCAGCAAAGGAGAAGTGCTCACTATCACAGATTTAGACTGGTTTGTGAACAATATTTGACGGAAATGGTGATATTGTGTATGTGGAAAAAGTTTTAGATCTTTGAGTTCATCTCATACAAAATGGGAGCAAAACCAAAAGTGTTGCGTTTATATTTTTGTTGAGTATACATACATACATACACATATATACATACATACATACACATATATACATACATCAATCAATCAATCAATTTTATTTATATAGCGCCAAATCACAACAAACAGTTGTCCCAAGGTGCTTTATATTGTAAGGCAAGGCCATACAATAATTATGTAAAAACCCCAATGGTCAAAACGACCCCCTGTGAGCAAGCACTTGGCGACAGTGGGAAGGAAAAACTCCCTTTTAACAGGAAGAAACCTCCAGCAGAACCAGGCTCAGGGAGGGGCAGTCTTCTGCTGGGACTGGTTGGGGCTGAGGGAGAGAACCAGGAAAAAGACATGCTGTGGAGGGGAGCAGAGATCAATCACTAATGATTAAATGCAGAGTGGTGCATACAGAGCAAAAAGAGAAAGAAACACTCAGTGCATTATGGGAACCCCCCAGCAGTCTACGTCTATAGCAGCATAACTAAGGGATGGTTCAGGGTCACCTGATCCAGCCCTAACTATAAGCTTTAGCAAAGAGGAAAGTTTTAAGCCTAATCTTAAAAGTAGAGAGGGTGTCTGTCTCCCTGATCCGAATTGGGAGCTGGTTCCACAGGAGAGGATCCTGAAAGCTGAAGGCTCTGCCTCCCATTCTACTCTTACAAACCCTAGGAACTACAAGTAAGCCTGCAGTCTGAGAACGAAGCGCTCTATTGGGGTGATATGGTACTATGAGGTCCCTAAGATAAGAAGGGACCTGATTATTCAAAACCTTATAAGTAAGAAGAAGAATTTTAAATTCTATTCTAGAATTAACAGGAAGCCAATGAAGAGAGGCCAATATGGGTGAGATATGCTCTCTCCTTCTAGTCCCCGTCAGTACTCTAGCTGCAGCATTTTGAATTAACTGAAGGCTTTTCAGGGAACTTTTAGGATAACCTGATAATAATGAATTACAATAGTCCAGCCTAGAGGAAATAAATGCATGAATTAGTTTTTCAGCATCACTCTGAGACAAGACCTTTCTAATTTTAGAGATATTGCGTAAATGCAAAAAAGCAGTCTTACATATTTGTTTAATATGCGCTTTGAATGACATATCCTGATCAAAAATGACTCCAAGATTTCTCACAGTATTACTAGAGGTCTGGGGTAATGCCATCCAGAGTAAGGATCTGGTTAGACACCATGTTTCTAAGATTTGTGGGGCCAAGTACAATAACTTCAGTTTTATCTGAGTTTAAAAGCAGGAAATTAGAGGTCATCCATGTCCTTATGTCTGTAAGACAATCCTGCAGTTTAGCTAATTGGTGTGTGTCCTCTGGCTTCATGGATAGATAAAGCTGGGTATCATCTGCGTAACAATGAAAATTTAAGCAATGCCGTCTAATAATACTGCCTAAGGGAAGCATGTATAAAGTGAATAAAATTGGTCCTAGCACAGAACCTTGTGGAACTCCATAATTAACCTTAGTCTGTGAAGAAGATTCCCCATTTACATGAACAAATTGTAATCTATTAGATAAATAGGATTCAAACCACCGCAGCGCAGTGCCTTTAATACCTATGGCATGCTCTAATCTCTGTAATAAAATTTTATGGTCAACAGTATCAAAAGCAGCACTGAGGTCTAACAGAACAAGCACAGAGATGAGTCCACTGTCTGAGGCCATAAGAAGATCATTTGTAACCTTCACTAATGCTGTTTCTGTACTATGATGAATTCTAAAACCTGACTGAAACTCTTCAAATAGACCATTCCTCTGCAGATGATCAGTTAGCTGTTTTACAACTACCCTTTCAAGAATTTTTGAGAGAAAAGGAAGGTTGGAGATTGGCCTATAATTAGCTAAGATAGCTGGGTCAAGCGATGGCTTTTTAAGTAATGGTTTAATTACTGCCACCTTAAAAGCCTGTGGTACATAGCCAACTAATAAAGACAGATTGATCATATTTAAGATCGAAGCATTAAATAATGGTAGGGCTTCCTTGAGCAGCCTGGTAGGAATGGGGTCTAATAGACATGTTGATGGTTTGGATGAAGTAACTAATGAAAATAACTCAGACAGAACAATCTGAGAGAAAGAGTCTAACCAAATACCGGCATCACTGAAAGCAGCCAAAGATAACAATACGTCTTTGGGATGGTTATGAGTAATTTTTTCTCTAATAGTTAAAATTTTATTAGCAAAGAAAGTCATGAAGTCATTACTAGTTAAAGTTAATGGAATACTCAGCTCAATAGAGCTCTGACTCTTTGTCAGCCTGGCTACAGTGCTGAAAAGAAACCTGGGGTTGTTCTTATTTTCTTCAATTAGTGATGAGTAGTAAGATGTCCTAGCTTTACGGAGGGCTTTTTTATAGAGCAACAGACTCTTTTTCCAGGCTAAGTGAAGATCTTCTAAATTAGTGAGACCCATTTCCTCTCCAACTTACGGGTTATCTGCTTTAAGCTGCGAGTTTGTGAGTTATACCACGGAGTCAGGCACTTCTGATTTAAAGCTCTCTTTTTCAGAGGAGCTACAGCATCCAAAGTTGTCTTCAATGAGGATGTAAAACTATTGACGAGATACTCTATCTCACTTACAGAGTTTAGGTAGCTACTCTGCACTGTGTTGGTATATGGCATTAGGGAACATAAAGAAGGAAACATATCCTTAAACCTAGTTACAGTGCTTTCTGAAAGACGTCTAGTGTAATGAAAATTATTCTCCACTGCTGGGTAGTCCATCAGAGTAAATGTAAATGTTATTAAGAAATGATCAGACAGAAGGGAGTTTTCAGGGAATACTGTTAAGTCTTCAATTTCCATACCATAAGTCAGAACAAGATCTAAGATATGATTAAAGTGGTGGGTGGACTCATTTACATTTTGAGCAAAGCCAATTGAGTCTAATAATAGATTAAATGCAGTGTTGAGGCTGTCATTCTCAGCATCTGTGTGGATGTTAAAATCGCCCACTATAATTATCTTATCTGAGCTAAGTACTAAGTCAGACAAAAGTTCTGAAAATTCACAGAGAAACTCACAGTAACGACCAGGAGGACGATAGATATGCTGGATGTGGAGGTCCTGGGCAGGTGTGGTTACACGTCGTCTGAGGTTGTGAGGCTGGTTGGATGTACTGCCAAATTCTCTGAAACGCCTTTGCAGACGGCTTATGGTAGAGAAATTAACATTCAATAAACGAGCAACAGCTCTGGTTGACATTCCTGCTGTCAGCACGCCAATTGCATGCTCCCTCAAATCTTGCGACATCTGTGGCATTGTGCTGTGTGATAAAACTGCACCTTTCAGAGTGGCCTTTTATTGTGGGCAGTCTAAGGCACACCTGTGCACTAATCATGGTGTCTAATCAGCATCTTGATATGGCACACCTGTGAGGTGGGATGGATTATCTCAGCAAAGGAGAAGTGCTCACTATCACAGATTTAGACTGGTTTGTGAACAATATTTGAGGGAAATGGTGATATTGTGTATGTGGAAAAAGTTTTAGATCTTTGAGTTCATCTCATACAAAATGGGAGCAAAACCAAAAGTGTTGTGTTTATATTTTTGAGTGTATATATATATGTACATACACACA